>NC_136513.1:5415000-5477500 GCF_053919585.1 Euprymna scolopes
TTTGGAATATAATTTCCATAATCTCTCTCTATATATACATTATGTGTGTATGTGTGTGTGTGTGTGTGTGTTTATGGGAACAATATGCTTATTCAATTATATTTCACCCTTTATACCAATATTTTATTTATGAAGCTCGATGTAACTACAAAGCATATAACAAATAATGATAGAATCTATATTCCAAATGTTAAGATGTTAACCATCTTATTATTTATTTATTTCGGCACGTTAAAATATTCAATTCTCTTCCTCTCTCTTTCTCTCTCTCTCTCTCTCTCTCTCTCTCTCTATATATATATATATATATATATATATATATATATATATATATATAATCGAGCCAGAGTTGTCTCGTGTTGCGGAGTTCAAATCGGTCGACTGGTATTAATCGTGACACTCTGCACTGAAGATTCCCGAAAGGATGAAACACTGGTGTCTGTAGGTATTTAATTACATTTAAACATTTGAAATTAAAAATGTTTAAATTAAACGTTATTGCACGCGGTTAATGGTAGCCGAATGGATTAGGTCTCTGTTAATAGAGCCAGAGATGTCTCGTGTTGCGGGGTTCAAATCGTTCGACCGGTATTAATCGTGACACCCTGCACTGAAGATTCCCGAAAGTTGCTCGTTGTAATGCAAACATATAATAAGCTCGATAGGCATATATATCCTAGAGCTATTTTAATATTGAGTAAGATAAAATTATTGTCCAAGACTATCTCAATAAAAACATCGTTTCCGAAACGATCGTACAATTTATTGATTTGTTTGTTCTTCCTTATGAAACCGTTTTTTAATTTTAATTTTTAATCATAAATTATCAATCATCTTACTATCTATCTATCTATCTATCTCTATATATATATATATATATATATATATATATATATATATATATATATAATGATTTTGTTTTAACATCTAATGAACTAATAATTAAATTTATTTTTTTATCATTTTAGTTTCTCTTATATTAATGTTCTTTCTATAATATTCGACACCCTTTTATCTTAATAGGATTTAATATTAATTAATTATTTTATTAAATATATATATGTATAAAGTTTATTATAGACTGTAGTAATAGTAATGTTTTATTTATTTTCGTTATATTTTTATATTTATCTCCCCACGTATTGAGTTTCCAGGTATCGAGAGAGAGAGAGAGAGAGAGAGAGAGAGAGAGAGACAAACAGACAGACAGACAGACAGACAGACAGACAGACAGAAGACAGACAGACGGGCGGATGTGGAGAGGTTCTCTATTTGAGTAGACAGAGTGTGTGCATCGAGCTGGGATTTGAAACTCGGAGGCTAATATAGCATTTAGCAATCTTTTAACTACACCATCTCACGTGAGAAAGAATATGATTTTATATCACTGCTTTTCAAGGGAACGCTACTATTATTACGAAGAGTAGTACTTTACTGTTAATTAAAATGTTACTATTACTAGGCAGCTCAACCCACGAGTTACGATGATGTAGTCATTCACAGATACCAATTTTCTCAGTATAGCTAGACATGGTAAACGTATCCAGCTGATATCCCAAAAATTTCACCGCTTATGCAGCAGTCAACAATTTCTTCCCACCTATATGTGTGTGTGTGTGCGCACGCGCATAATATAATTATCGATGGCACGTGCTTCCTCGTTTTACGGTTCATCAGAGTGGCTGGCCTAGCGAAACGTTTCCATGGCTAAATATATTTTAAACATATATATTACGTCTCTACGTATAAAACTTTACACCAGAAATATTCGTGGTGAAGCATTAAAAAAGCCACACATGCATATATATATATATATATATATATATATATATATATATATATATATATATATATATATATATATATATATAGCAATTTATGAAAATCTATATAAGCAATTAAGCTACTCAAAATTTTCATAAATTTTTACCTACCTCTACTCACGTATTGAGCACTTTTGAAGTAAATATTGAAAACCGAATGCTTGTTCGCGAATGCTGAGTTGTATTAAACATAGTTTGTTGGGGTACATTGAAAAGAAATCAATAAGGTGCTCTATTGTCAGAGTGTGAGATCCAAAAATTCAGTTTTTTTTTTTTTAAACTATGCGTTACATTTTCTCTCTAATATGTAACGGATAGTTTTTGTACATAAATAAATATATATATGTGTGTGTGTGTGTGTGTGTGTGTGTGTGTGTGTGTGTGTGTGTGTGTGTGTGTGTGTGTGTGTGTGTGTGTAAAGAGAGACAGACAGACAGAGGAAGACAGACAGACAGGGACAAAGAGACGGAGGGGAGATAGATAGAAAGATAGATAGTTTTGAACTAATACTTTTATCAAGTTGCGCGTGCTTCAACGAGAAGCGCTTGTTTACTTTTATTCCAACAGAAATGTTCAATAAATTATTTAAGGAGGAACCGATGATGACGTAATATGACGTAACAGATGACGTACGCAGGTTTACTTGAATAACAAACTTGCATGTTTTACTATTGTTTCGGGGCGATTAGAAGTGGTTCTTAGTAGTTACTTGAAAGTTTTATCAGAATAAAACGTAATGTTATCAATGTGTTTGTACACGCACGTTATAGTCAATGGCAATGTTGGCTATTTCTGAACTCCTCTCTTTCGCTTTCGTTCTCGTTCTGTATGTGTCTCTCTATTTGTCTATGAGAGAAAGAGATAGATAGATAGATAGATAGATAGAGAGAGAGAGAGAGAGAGAGAGAGACAACCAAACCATCTGTTTTTATGCTATTTCATATTTTAAAATAAACGGTTAATTTTTAAACAACCTATAAATATGTCTTTCTCATTTTCACCTTATTTTTAATTTTTTTAATTTCTTCCCCCTATTTTTTTTTTTTTTTTTTTTTGAAAAATCAAAATGACATCGTTTGCCCCTGATGAGGATGACGAAATACGTATCGGGTATATATATATATATATATATATATATATATATATATATATATATATATATATATATATGGAATAATTTTTATAAAGATGTCGGGAGGTAAGTTCCTGTTCGTTTTTAGGTGTATATGGAGTAAATTTACTCATTTTTTAATGGGGGCATTAGTGTATAATGGTGTTATATCTAAGCTGTGGATAGTTTTGTTATTTTATTAATCTATTCTATCTTGTTGAGTAAATCTCCGGAATTCTTTCCTATCCCTATGCGCCCATAATATTTAGCATCGGTAGTGCAGCACACAAAATTGCAGGAGCCATATCCAACATCCTAACTCCACTAATGGGAACTATCAGCACCTCCCACATAAAGAACTCTGGAGATTTAATCAACAAGATAAAAAAAACATTAATATAGATAGCAAAACTACACACAGCTTAGATATAACATCACTATACACTAATATCTCCATTATAAAATGTTTCAATTTACTCTATATACATATTAAAAATCAAACATTAACTTACCATTTCCTCACAACATTTTTATAAAAACTTATAACTGACATGACTTATTTTCAATTCAATAACAATTTCTACAAGCAACATTTCGATCTTCCTATGCGTGACCCTTTTAGTGGAGTATTAGCCAGCCTTTTCTTAGAATTCCTAGAATTTGATCCCTTCAAATTTAGATTACCTCTAAACACAGAATATTTTAGATACAGTGATGACATTTTAATTTTTCTTCCTGAAAACACCACATAGATAATATTCAAGACAAATTAGACCCAGTCGAACTCTCCATAAAGTCCGCCAATGAAACAGAAAACAATCACACATTACATTTTCTAGACATACTTATTATAAAATCCAATAATAAACTATCCTTCAAAGCTCACCGCAAAATAACACACAAAAATGAGTACATACATTTCTACTCACACCATAATAATAAAATAAAAACAGGTATAATAATTGGTTTCTTCCTACTTGCATTCAGAATTTGCAGTCCAGAATATCTGGAGGAAGAATTAAAATACCTCACAAATATTTTAAAAACCTTGCAATATTCCACATATTTTATATTAAATGCTAAGAAAAAAGCTACACATATTTTCCAGCATAAATAGGCAAAAATCATATACACCAGACGTTTCTCTCATAAACAGGCATTTTCTTTTACCTACACACACTAATAATACAATAATTTGTAATACACTAAACAAACAAGGAATTCGAATCATACAAACCACATTACAAACTATAAAACAAACATTAAAAACAACAAAACCTCTCCAAAACAAACCAATTTCCAGCGCAGGCATATACACTGTTCCTTGCGAAAATTGACATCATATATACATTGGTGAAACCCAACGTAGATTAGAGAAACGGCTTAATGAACAAAAAAGAGATATAAAAAATAGCGATTATCTGAATGCATTATTGTCATTCATTGCAGCATAATCATACTTTTGACTTCAAAAAAGCAAAAATAGTAAAAATAATTTCAAATAAACCACGACAGAGACTTCTTGACTCAGCAAATTCAAGCACAATGAAATAACGTGGAGGTTTCTAGCATGTATCACCAGTAATAAGTAAACTATTAAAAGAAGAAAATTTTCACAACGCTATACCACCCGACTTTTTTTCGTTTCTGAAATAGAACAAGGTCACACATTTCATTACATCAAAAACATATTTTCAAATATTTTTTCTGCTGTTTTGTTTTATTAATTTTATTCATCTAGAGGAAGTTTCGCAATAAAGGCGAAACGTTGATGAACACATAAGTTGGTTTGTTCCCTTTTTATCTTTCTATTTAGTCAGAATACTATTTTCATTATTCTCATACAATATGTGTGTGTGTGCGTGCGTGTGTGCAACTTTGCCTGTTTGTATGACGCCGTAACGGCTGAACAGATTTTCTTTAAATTTTACAGAACTTTAGTGTATAAGTCTGGGAGTGACTTTAGTGAAGTTTTTTCTTAGAATACCCCCGACAATTACCGATAATCTATAATCGACAATCGAAACCGTTATTTTATCTCATCTATCATCGGTAAAGCCATTTTTTCCATGTCGTCGCTTAGCAAGAATGATAGAACAACGGTCCGAGAAAATTCTACCGTGAGTAAGTTGGTAGCGTTTTTTTTTTGTTTTTTTTTACTCGTTTGGTTGTATTTTTTAAATTTTTTAAAATTTTATTTTATTTTAATTATATATATATATATATATATATATATATATATATATATATATATATATATATATATATATATATATATATATATATTGCATGACGTGGTCTGTAGGTTCAAACTCCGCAAGTAGATAATTTCGTAATTTTTTTCATTAACTGGAAAGAATTTTATAAGACTTGAAAATTTACGTGTTTCTTTTGGGGGGTGGGCATGGTGTGGTGTGTAGGTTCAAACCCCCCACGTAAATTTCTTAATGTTTCTTTTTTTCATTAACTGAAAATAAGTTTATATAAAATAATTTCATAAAAGAACAGTAGGTTCTCTAGAGTGTAATGTAGAAAAACATATACTTTGAACAAAGTTACTGAATGGGGGCATGTGAAACTTTGTTAAGTTTTGAGACATTATGTTGAACAAAGATAGCGGCGTAGTTCAGATCAGTAATTGGCAGTAACCAAGATGGCGGCCAAGAATCCGTTCCGTTCCGTGACGTAGTTAACGGTGAACTGATTGAATCCAACATTTGACAATGTTTATAGTAACTTTGAAAGGTTTTCATTGGTTGTTTAGCACAGCCGGTCGTTATAGAAATGATTGGCGAATTTATTGGTCTCATACCCTCATTAGTCCTCTGATGGCGAAGGTCTCCTAGCAGCTTCGGCTGCAGGGAGACAGGGTAGTAGTACTCGTCAAGGATTCGTCACTTGACACTCAGCCCAACAGGTGAGGGGTCGGGAACCGGCCCAGCAACTGTCGGACTGAGGTACGCCGCCTGGGTAATACCTAAGATGTCCACCCTCCCAGGCCTTGCCACTGGGCTTTCTGGTGGAGTAAGTTCATTGCTTACTGCCTGGGTCGCCCCTACCGGGGAATGCCGACGAGATTACTCAGGCAATTTTTACAATTGCAGGAGTTCCCCTCCTTTAGGGGAGCCTGCTAGATCCCCACTTTCCGGCCTTGTGCCACATTTTGCCGAGTTGGGCGGCAAATAAATAACTACCCCCATTAGTACTCTGATGGGGAAGATCTCCTAGCGGCTTCGGCTGCAGGGAGACAGGGTAGAAGTAATCGTCAAGGATTCGTCACTTGACACTCAGCCCGACAGGTGAGGGGCAAGGAACCGGCCAAGCACCTGTCGGACTAAGGTACACCACCTGGGTAATGTCTAGGAGGTCCACCCTCCCAGGCCTTGGCTCTGGGCTTTCCGGTGGAGTAAGTTTATAGCTTACTGTCTGAGGCGCCCCGACCGGGTTACTCAGGCAATTTCTACAATTGCAGGAGTGCTCCTCCTTTAGGGGAGCCTGCTGGATCCCCACCTTCCGGCCTTGTTCCACATATTGCTGTGGTGGGCAGCAATTAAATCTCTACCCCCATTAGTCCTCTGATGAGGAAGGTCTCCTAGCGGCTTAGGCTGCAGGGAGGCAGGGTAGAAGTACTCGTCAAGGATCTGTTCTTGAAACTCAGCCCGACAGGTGAGGGGCCGGGAACCGGCCTGCACCTGTCTGACTGAGGTACGCCGCCTTGTCTGACTGAAGTACGCTTGCCACTGGGCTTTCCGGTGGAGTAAGTTTATAGCTTTCTGTCTGAGGCGCCCCGACCGGGGAATGCCGACGGGGTTACTTAGGCAATTTTTACAATTGCAGGAGTGCCCCTCCTTTAGGGGAGCCTGATGGATCCCCACTTTCCGGCCTTGTGCCACATATTGCTGTGGTGGGCAGCAATTAAATCTTTACCCCCATTAGTTAGTCTGATGGGGATGTGTCTCCTAGCGGCTTAGGCTGCAGGGAGACAGGGTAGAAGTACTCGTCAAGGATCTGTTCTTGACACTCAGCCCGACAGGTGAGGGGCCGGCCCAGCACCTGTCGGACTGAGGTACACCGCCTGGTTACTACCTAGGAGGTCCACCCTCCCAGGCCTTGCCACCGGGCTTTCCGGAGAGGCAAGTTAATTGCTTGTCGCCTGAGTCGCCCCTACCGGGGAATGCCAACTGAGGTGCCCCCCCTGGCAATTTTTGTTGAGGCGAGAGTGTCCCTTCTTTAGGGGAGCTCACCTACCTCCACCTTCAAGCCTTGTGCCACATTTTGCTGTGGTGGGCAGCAAATAAATAACTACCCCCAGTAGGAGTCAAAAATATTTTACACACACCCTTTTTTGATATAATGGAAAAATCCTTTCGGATTCAATTTTGGTTTGACTTGAGAAAAGGAAAGAAAAATAATTAAATAAATAAAAATAAAAATAAACCAAAAAATGAACAAATAAAAATAAATCAATAAGATAATTGTTTGTTTTGTTTGTTAGTTTTTTTTCTGGTTTTGGGGAAATTTGTCTTTATTCTCATTGGTCGAAAAGAATTATTAATATATTGATATAATGTGTGCAAATAAGAAGCCATTTTTTTAATCATATTGAGTTTTTTTTTTTTTTTTGATACATATAAAAATAAACACTTTTCAAATATACATAAACATACAAATAGAATACTTTTCAAATACATACAAACATATGCAGAAAATTTCACAAATATACATTTTTTAAAAAATGTTTGGCAAAAAAAGATACAAAAAAGAATTATTTGACAAATAGGAAATTTACGAAGAAAATGTTTTAACAAGTGACCTTTTTTTCTTTTTTTCTTTTTTTAACAAAAACTGGAAACATTATGCTAGGTATTAGTTGGTTAATTTGGTTAGTAAGGTAGAAATGGTCGCAGTTTAACGTCGTGCCCGAGACAATAACTCCAGCAATATCATGTAATCGCCTTCCGGGCTATTACACGGATTTCGATAACAATAAAAATATGGGAGTGTGAAATATTCGTTGATCATCAATCCCAAACAACGTCGGATCCTCCTACTAGTATATCTATAATTTTTAGAATATGAGAGAATATATAACTATTTCCACAGCTAGACAACGCCGCAGCTCACAAGAGCCAACAAACCGGAAGTCCAAAACTTGAGCTTCGCCCTCATTTGAGCTCATCAGTTAGATACATCCGAACTCAGGATTTGAAACTCGAGTCTCTTGCATGCGAGGCAAGCACTCTACGAACTGAGCAAACGCGCCGTACACAAGAAAGTCTTATTAACTATCACATATCAAGTAAACCGCAACGAAATCTGACAGTAGAATAAACCTTTCGTCTCGAACAAAGGATATGATCATCGCGACCAGCTATAACCCAAATCGATGTCTCACTAGTAGGAATTTATACTCGCTAAGGATGTTATCATGACAAGCTCACCTAACGAGCAATAAGCAATATAATTTATAGAATGTGAGAGAATGAATAATTATTTTCACAGCCAGACAACGTCGCGGTTCAGAAGAGTCATGAAAGTCAATAAACCGGAAGTCCAAGACTCGAGTTTCGTACTCATTTTGGCTCATCATTTAGACACATCCGAACTAAGGATTCGAAACCCGAGCCTCTTGCGTGCGAGGCAAGCACTCTACCATATATATATATATATATATATATATATATATATATATATATATATATATATATATATATATATATAATTAAATATGATAACAAACTATGGACCAGAAAGAACAGAAACCTCAACTTCGACTTCATAATGGGGCCCCGGATAATGCACAAGTAACCGACCTTGTAGGCCTTTATATACTAAATGAACTATATAAAAATATTCCAGGACTAAGAGGAGGATTATGCCGGGATGATGCATTATTCTACTTGAACTCAACAAATAGGTTATTTGAAAAACAAACAAAAAATTAAACAATTCTTCAGTAAAGTGAACCTAGATATAACAATAGACCCAAACCATAAATGTGTGAACTTCTTAGACATAACCCTGAATCTAGACAACAACTCCTATGAACCCTACCATAAACCCAACCAAACGCTATTCTACATAGATCACAAGTCCAACCATCTGAATAGTATGAAAAAAGCACTTATATTTAGCATCTCAAAAAGAATATGCAAAATATCACAAAATGAAGAATATTCAATTAAAACAAGGAATATTACAACCAAGCCTTAGCAAGATCAAGATATAAAGAACAAATTAAATTTGTTAAGGAAACTCAAAACAATAATATAGGTACAGAAAGAACAATAAACAATGCAAATGTAATATCTTACAACATGTCGATGAGGAAATATAAAAAAGGAAAAAAGAGCCAAAACAAATGAAAAATAAAACATACAATAAACACGAAAAAGAAAAATGAAAAGATAGTCCATAATAAAACTGAAAGAGAAGTTAAAAATAAAAATAGAAGGAATAGCCGGACGTGGTTCAATCCACCGTTCAGGCGCCATATAAAAAATAACATCCCAAGGGAATTTTACCAAATTATAGAAAAAGAATTCCCGCAAGATAGTAAACTAAGTAAGATAATTCATAAAAACACTGTTAAGCTATCCTACTCAACGTCTGCTAACTTAACAAATACCATAATTGGCTCAAATAACACAAAATTAAACAAATTTTTGAAAAATAGGGATAGGACAGAAAATGAATCTAACAACGTAAAAGAATGTAACTGCCGGGACCCTACTGAATGTCCAATGGGGGAGGGGGACTTCAAACGTAATATACAAATGCGAAGTTATAACAAATAATGAAACTAAAGTATATCTGGGGAGAACCGTCGAGAACATCACCAACTTGAGGTGTATCAATATTTCTTTCTTTCTCTTTGGGTAGACCATAAGTGGGTCTCTGATTTTGCTTCTTTTTTTTTTTGCCAGAACGTTGTGGTCATGTGGTTTGAGGAGGCTCAATATCAAATGTTCCGTAGACTGTTTCAATAGCTACTACGTCTTGCGACAAATCATTTAGATCCTCAGTTATACGTTTCCGTATCTGGTTCACATGTCATTTTGTGTTTGAATTATGCTACTTTTAACTTACTTTTAACTTTTTCGATCCTCTGTGTATTTGGTACATCTCGCAAGATTTTGTAAACTCTGAAGTAGTAAATTGGGTAGCATTGTCACTAATAAGGCAATCAGCCACACCAGAAAAGCGAACAGTTCATGTATGAAATTAATGGTTACCTCTGTTGTAGTTTTCCTGCACCCCTGGCCATTTGGAGAAACTAATCACCACTATCAAATAGCAAAAATTATCTAGAGGGCCCACAAACTCTATATGTATCCTGGACTTGGATTTGGACCAGGGTTTGTGAATAATGCCAAAGCACACTCTTTACATGTTTTAATCGTATTGATGACGTCTGGTTCATGGACGGCCAGTAAAGAAAACTGCGCACCAGGCATTTCATTCTGCTAATCTCCTGATAGCCCATGTGGAAATCTTTAAGTATTCTCTTTTAAAGGGTAATGACTTTTTCACTATAAAACAGGGCATTGTCGCAGACTGAGTAGATGTCAGAAGTACAATCTCCTTGATTTTTGCTTTGTAGTTTTTTATAAAGTTATCATTCATTGCTTCTGTGTTTATTTCTTAAAGAGTCACCTGTAGTTCTCGGATTGTGTTCTATATCATCTTTTTAATTTAACTATTTATGCGCAGTGTGGAGATTACCAAGTTCCCCTTTTGAATCGCAATTAACCGAGACAATCTGTTCGGATGCACAATTTATTTTGAAGATAGGAATTCTAATTTGAATTAGTTCAATAGAATGGTCCCCCATTTTAATAAACAGTTGGCGGTAAAGGTGGGTAGTTCGTTTTTAGATCCAAAAATGGTTAAAAGGGGGTTTGTGGTCCGTTTAAAGTGTAAAGTGCCTACTATGCAAGTAAGGGTGAAATTGTGAGACTGCATAAATAATGCCGGGACCTTCTTTCTTTATCTGTGAGTAATGTTTTTCGATCGAAAGCTGTGTTCTGGATGTATAGGTGATTTTTTTTTTTTTTTTGCTTTGTTTTGTTTGTTTTGGGGTTTGTTTGTTTTTTTGTTCGAACCATTTGTCATCTTATGTAGCACACATGCGCCTACACCGTAATAGCTCGTCAATAAATTAATTTTTCCGGGTGGTTAAAAAGTGTTAATAAGAGATTTGACGTTAATTTTCTCAAACGCTAACTGGCACTCAGTTGTCCATTCCTAACGTTTATCTTTTGTCAAAAACTGATTTAGTGGTTCACGCAGTTCGTGCAGTTTGGGGATGAAGCTCTGATAATAATTAGCGACAGTTAAAAAACTTTGCAGTTGAGTAGTATTTTCGGGCGCCGGCATGACCTTTATAGCAGCGGCTCTATCGGGATCTGGACGTCTGCCATTCTTATCTATTATATGTCCCAAATATATGTTTTTTTGTAAGAAGAATTCGTATTTGCTTTCTTTAATTTTGAAACCAAACTCTTGTATTCTTCTGAATATTTCGTAGATATGGTCTTTATCTTGCTACATGTTCTTGCTGGCTATAATAATGTCGTCAAGATATGCGATGGCAAAGTCAAGGTCGCCTAGCATAGGGTCCATAACTGGTCACATTTCTACTTTTCCATCCTCTTCTAGTTGTTTCCGTCTTGTTTATCGCTTTCACTTCTTTTTTAAGTTTGTTGATCTGGGTTTTCAGCCTCAATTCCCATCCAGGTTTTGTTTTCTTTTTCCGTCTTGTTTTATACTTTAAACTTCATACTTACTGTTTTCGCGCCTGCATAAATTAAATTGTTTAGGTCTGTAATGGTATTTGTTTGGATGTATGGGAGGAGTTTGTTCACCTTCTCTGTTTCAGCTTTTAGTTTCTTCCACTCTTGCTTTGATGTGGTTGGTTCTTATCGAGTTATCTTGTGATGCGCTTATTTGGGATTCAGTTTCTCGGCTTATGTGTCCTTTTCGCATCCATGTACAAGTGTTTTTGTTTTTATTTTTTGTCATCCTTATGAATCTTCCATGTAGTTGTTTCTCTTCCCATTTTTCTTTTCTCGTCTTATCCTTTACCTCTTTGTTTTCTGTTTTGTCGATTTTTTTCAGTGTCTCTCGCTGCTATGATTATCCTTTCCGTGTTTTGCGTTATGTATTTTTCTCATTCTTTTTTTTTTTTTTGTATCATGCACAAAGTTTTCTATACAAACTAGTCCTCTTCCGCCTTCTTTCCTTTTCACATAATCGGTCAACACCGTCTTTTGGGTATAGTGCATTGTGAATGGTCATAAGTTTCCTAGCCTTCTTATTAAGCTGTCTAAGTTCTTCTTTGATCCACCCTATGAACGATCCTGAGTATCTTATTAGTGATACTGCCCATGTATTTATACCTTTTATTAGGTTTCTGCTATATAATTTAGTTTCTATAAGTTTTCTCGTTCTCCTGAGGCGTTCCTTTCCAATTCTCTCTTTCATTGTTGTGGTGCCTGCTTCCAGAACTCCCGAGTATTTGTAGGCACTTGTTCCCCTCATCTCCGTTTGGTTGAGTACTTCCATGCTTTCTGTTGTCTCAAGTTTCCCCTTTTTTATAACTAGTAGTGCGCACTTTTCCATACCAAACTCCATTTGGAGACCCTGGCTGAAGATCCTGGTACTGTTTATTAGTATCTCTAGTTCCTTTTCGGTCCTTGTAAAAAGTTTCAGGTCGTCCATGTACATTAGGTGGTTCCTTTTTTTGTCTCTGTATTAGAGAACATGTATCCAGCTTGGCACTTTCTCACTATGTTGTTCAGGTACATCATGACTATGATGAACAGCAATGGTGATAGTGAATCTCTCTGGAAGATGATTCTTTGTATGTTAATTTATGCTATGTGTTGTCCATTAGCTGTCAATTCCAGTCTCCATGTTCGCATTGCATTTTTTATCACGTCAATGATCCTGCTTGGTATTTTATACATTTTTAAGCATTTTATTATCCATGTTTGCGGTATTCTGTTGTACGCCTTTTTATAGTTAATCCATGCTATGGCTAAATTTTTTCTCCTTCTTTTTACCTCCTTTAGGATCTTTTGGTCTATGTATAGCAGATCATGTGTTCCTCTCTTTCCTTTCTGGCATCCTTTCTAGCATCCTTTCTGTTCCTCGAGGAGCTACGATTATTCAGGGAGTGGTAGATTTGTTCCCTCAGTTGTGCTGTTAGTATTTTCCACATAGTCGGTAAGCACGTGATATATCTATAATTTCTGGGTGCGGCTCTTTTCTCTGTGTCCTTCTGTATCAGTGTGGTTTTGTCTTTTATCATCCAATCTGGCGTGTTTGTTTCCTGTATACATCTTCCCTTGTTTTGGGCTAGTCTTTCGTGTAGTGTTGTAAATTTTTTGAACCAGTATGCATGTATCCTGTCGTGTCCTGGTGCTCTCCAATTTGCCATTTTTCCTTTTCTTT
This sequence comes from Euprymna scolopes, assembly GCF_053919585.1. Lineage (NCBI taxonomy): Eukaryota > Metazoa > Mollusca > Cephalopoda > Sepiida > Sepiolidae > Euprymna > Euprymna scolopes. The sequence goes on from NC_136513.1 coordinate 5,428,393, forward strand.
AGGGTTTCCTTGCTGATTTCGTTCACTGTTCCTTCGATTTGTTTGTGGCTCTTCTTTCATGTCTTTCGGCCATTCGACATTTCTTTTGTGCCATTTTTCCCATATCTTACTCCTATAGAGTTTTGTTTCTGTCGGGTGTAGTCGTTCTGTTTTGGTTTTCATTGTTTTCAAATGTCCAGTTTTGCTTGCACTGTTTAGATTTGTATCTGTATCGTCTCTTTGCTGTTATGTTTTGGTTCAGATCTCCGTGTTTCTTGTTTAGTCTCTCCCTGCTGGTCACATTTTCAATTTTCAATTTTATCCACGTCGTTTTCTTCCTGTTATCGTTTTGGCTTCTTTTTTATGTTTGTGGATTTGGGTTTCTAACCTCATTTCCCATCCAGGTTTTGTCGATTCATTATTCCCTGGCTGTTTTCCTGTTTTGAACTTCAAGTGATTGTGTCTGTTGTGATGTGTGGGAGGAGCTTGTTAACTTTCTCTGTTTCTATTTTTAATTACTTCTGCTCTTCGTTTCTTAATAATGGAAGCTTTGTTTTTTCCTTGTTCATAAACTGTATTATTGTTTTCTATTTCTTCTGCTTAATCCTCTGTTATCTCGGTTCCATTGTCCTCGATTTCCTCATTTGTAGAGTTTTATATTTGTAGGTCCACCGCTTATGCTGTTTCTACTTGTTGGGTTTCTACACATGTGATTCCAGTGGGGGATGCTTCATGCTCGATTTCATTATTTATTTTTCGCTGTATTTCCGTTAGTTTCAGTTTTGAGAGCCAGTTTCTCTTGAGTATCAGTGTTGCTTGGTCCGCTATCAATTGTTCTGGCATATGGTAGTCATATTTATATTTGGGATGGCTTCTATAATAACATGTCATTACGAGTCCATCTTCCCTCGTTGTCCATTTTTTATTTCGGATTTTTCTTGACTGTGTGTGTGTTTTTTTTTTGTCTTGTTTTGTTTTGTTTTTTGGTTTTTTGTTTTTTTGTATCATATTGATCCCTGGAATTAGAGATTATACTTACCTGTTCATCGTCCGTGTTATTTGTGTTTCTGAAATTAGAAAGTGGGCCAACATTCGCAGGATGATGCTTGGGTCCACCATGCTGGCCACCGAGGGAGAACCTGCCGATCATGACACACAAATCTTTCTTCTGGGTGCCACAGTATGTGTTATTTGTATTAGATATTTTTATATTGTGATGTTTGTGGTAACACCAGGCCCAGAATTGTTTCACCTGTGGTTCTGGCGCAGGGATAGAGTATACCCTTCATGTATATAGGAAGTATCGTGCACTATCACACATACATAAAGGACATGAAAATACATAGAACACACACAGACCAAAAAAAAACTAAGTATTTTACTTAGTATAAGTCGAAATAAGTATGCTGTGACAATGGATTTGAAGATAGGTTTCCCTTACAGCGTTGAATTTTGTCGCAGGTAGTAACGAGTGTGGATTGTTTTTTTTATTTCAATGTTTCCCCTCTTCTTCCCCTCCCTTTCTCTATTTCTATTGGGGAGTTTCATCTGATGTTGTCATTTAAACAAAACAGATTAATTTAAGTTGCCTGAAATAAATAATTTGGCTAATGTGTCTATATCACCGCAAACAAAAGAGAATAAAAAGAGAAGAAATAAATAACGGCTCGCATTTTTACTTACAATACAAGTTCATTTGCTAAGGTTCTCTTCGCCTTCTATTATTAAGAACAAATTATCCATCCTATCACGGACAAGTTTTGATATTTTGCAGCCATTAGCATGAGAGGTAAATGTACACTCTTGTCATGACTGGTGTCTAATATACTGATATTTGGCACAAAGTGGGGGGACAGCTATCCAGGGAGTGGGGGGTATTCACACACGTTGTCGTGTGGGTTCGAATTCCTGATAGTGTTTACATTTACGCTTAGATATTTGACAGGAAACCTTTCTAGTTTCCATTATATGGAGGAGATAATGCCTGGCTTTTATTATTATTATTATTATTATTATTATTATTATTATTATTATTATTATTATTATTATTATTATCTTTCCGCTTCGTCTCTCTTGTCCCGAAAGCATTTTTTCTCAGGCGAATTAATTTATTATAATTATATTCGTTTCTTATTTAAAAGATAAATCAATTTTATATATTAACCAGGATATTTATCTATTAATACAAATAAATTCAAAAGCTTGAGTCTACTGTTTGAAAGAATATTTTATTTAAAATTTTGATTCCAAGTGTTTCAGGTGTAGAAATTAGGGAAGCCAGCTCAATGTTTCCTGGAAATGTGACATAAGCACGAAATGGTGAATATTCCCTGGTTACTTCAGGCCGGGACAGTTAGTATTGTCATAAAATATGCGTGAATTCTTTCTTTAATAAAATTATGATAATACTGATTTTGTTAGTAATGTTTTTCCTTCGTTATTTAAATTGTTTTTTAGAATTTTTTACTTTTTTATTTTAAAATAGTCATCGCATGATGGTTGGCAATGTCCACTGTGAAAATGGTACTATGCATCCATCAAGAATCGAACATTGCTGACCTGTTGTTACCGAAACCACTTCCACATCTAACGATAGCGTTACAGGTAAAACCGTTAAATAACATATATGGTATGAGATTTATTTGTTACTGACTGCCTTGGTCTTCTTAAATTGATGTTTATTACTTGAAATCATTAAAACGAAACTAATCAATATAAAAACGAAGACAAAGAAGGGAAAATGGACCGATAAAAAACAAAACTAATCGATAATAAAGAAAAGAAAATTAATCCATAAAAACAAAACTTATCAACAGGAAAAAAAAACTAATAAATAAGAAAAAGATAAGAATAAAATATAAAAATGAAAGACAAAACTAATCGATCAAAGAAAGCAAAACTAATCGATAGAAAGGCCAAACTAATCGATAAGAAATGGAGGATAAAACTATACGATAAAAAAGCATAACTAATCGATAAGCAAAAGAGGGCAAAACTAATTTAGCAAATTAAAATTTAATTTGTATACGAGATTATCCTTCTCTTTCGTTTAATTATCAGTTATTTTTTATGATTAAGCACCCCCTTCCTTGCTTATAAAATTGAAGTATTAATGCTATAATTCTATACATGTGTTAACTTTTATGAGGTAGATTTACTCTCAATGAGTTTTAACACGAGTTATTACAAATGTACGCCCACCAGCAACAGCAGGTGGTATTCCCTGGAAACTGAGAGGCAAACAAATCCCTCAAGATTTCCAAAATTTTCGTTTATTTAATTAATCGTTGCAAATTAGTTCGCATAATCGCAACCGCTTTTTAACATCAACTTATCGCTAACAACTACCAGTAGTTTTCCTTGGAATTTTAGTGGTAATACACCACATTGGGATTTCAGTACTCTTCGTAACATCCAGTAGAAGTATTACAAGGTTTTGTTATATACCTGCTCTGGTAGTTTCAGTTCTCTTGGATTAGTGCAATATCTTTCATCATTTTATACATTTCTTTTTCAATTTACCTGAGACTGGTCTGTGTTATCTCGTTCTGCGAGCTAATTTCAGCACTTAAGGTTTTTTTGTTAATATTTCAGTTTTTCGTTAATGTCGTGTTCTGTATGGTTCAATCGTCCGTTTTTCCAATTTCCTTTAGAATCCTTTCTATTCATAATGTAGTAGTTAATGGTTATTAAGGAAATGTTGGATCTCTTCGCTAGGTTATGTTTTAACATTTTTCCACGTGCTTATTAAGCTGGTTCTTGGTTTGCAGTTTCTTTGAATCCTTTTGAACAAATGCGGTTATCTCGTTCAATCCAATCTTGTATGGTACTATCGCTTCCCCTGGAAGAGTTACTTAGTTGAGAAACTTTCTGGGAACGCAACCAGCTACCCGGAGGAATAAACGATATCCACAGATAAGCACACGGAAACATCAACATAAACGTGTCGAGATGTCGATGGCTATTATTTTTGGTTACGTCGTGGACTATCTTTAAGAGTCAATCTTTCGTCTAAAGGCAACATTTATAACACTATCAATCGGTCACTGGCGTGTGATCCGCGTCACGTGTCACATTAAATGTCTTAGAAACGATCCCATGAAGATATGAAGATGGGCCAGTCATGAAGGCCTGTGTATCAAGAAGAAAATTATACTTGAGATGTTGTATGTGGCTGTGTGGCTCCTTCTTCTCCCAGGAAACGTCTTGGCCTTTGGTGGCATTCGGGGTGGAGTCTTCCTTTTCCTCGTCCTCCGGATCGCTTCGTGGTTTAATGGAGACATTTATGGCAGACACGAAAAAAACACACAACACGACATAATCGTAATATTTGAGAAATACAATTAACTATTTGTTCTACAAAAATGTATACAATATATATTACAATAACAATTTACACTTGATAATTTTCAAAATTAAACTAACTAACCTAACTAATGATGAGAGGAGGGGGGCTCACCTCATGCTGTCCGGACGAAAAAGAGGCCGATCAAGGAAAGGGAATTCTGGGGTTGCACTTCTGTGTATCTCTACGCTTATGGCCAAATCACCACCCGGCCATGCTGAAGAGTGTGTTAGAAGCCATAGCACTGAGATACAGTGCCACACTTGTACGTCCGTTTTTTTTTTTTGTTGTTTTTTTTTTCTTTTTCGGATGCATCACACGAGGTGTTGCGCAAATATTTCATATAGTGTCGTGAATTTCTTAAACAGAATTCAGGTATGCCACCGAGCTTAATTGGTTCTCCAGCTTGCCATTTTTTTAAATTCATTTTGAGGACTTCTTCATTAATTTTTGTTTATATTCTTTCTTTATTTCATATAGGTCTGTTTAGATTTTTCTGTCATTTGGCATTGCTATTATGGTCTTGCCGTCTTCCTCATATATTGCCCCAAAAGTGCTTCGCTTTTGAATAGTCTGATTGCTATATTTATGTCCTTCTCCTACACTTTTATAGAAGTGGCTTCACTGCTTACAAAAATATTATTTGTACTACTTCGCTTTGTATTTTCTTTTCTTTGCTTATATATTTTGCTTTAGTACTTCATGTTTCTTGATTATACTGTCTTTTTTGTAAACTATATTTACCTCTTCCGTTGTTTTCTTCTGAACATTTCGAATTAGTTGCATTACTGTAGGTTTATTCGTGTTTCATCTTCCTTTCAGCTCTCTCGCAAACAGTAGGAGAGTTGACAATTACGAAGATTATATCAAAGAATCTGAAATACATATGTATGAAATAGTAATGATATATATATATATATATATATATATATATATGTATATATATATATATATATATATATATATGTATATATATATATATATATATATATATATAGGGAGATATATATGTTGTGAGATTCAAACCCTTTTTTCATATTTAGTCTGCAATATCAAATATCTTTTTAAGATACTGCTTATACAATTAACGCCGGAAGTGTTGCATATACCTTCCTTTCAAGAGAAGTTCCAATGTCACGAGTAAATAAATTTTTCGGGATATCTATACTAATTGTAAATATTAGTGAAAAAATGTTTTACAAAACAGGATCGATACCCATGCGTATTTTTTTAAATAAAAACATAATGCAGGGGGCAGCTTTTTATGCAGAATTTTTTGTTTTTGTTTTTTTTGTTTTTTTTGAAAAATTGAGTCATAGGAAAGCCTTTAAAAATATCAATGAACCTTGGAGATTGAACCATCTTTATGATTTACAGACTCACTCTCAACCTCACGGTTCGAATTCTTGTAATGTAGATCCAACCCTCTTTTCCTTCGTAGAGGAAAAGAAGCATATTTTTAACACCCGAAGAAGGTCGCAGGTTGCAGCGACCGAAACTAATAACACCTAAGATGAGAATAATAGTCCGATTAATCAACATAAAACACGCATTCACATGTCATCTCAAACTGATCAGAACTTGTAGTTTAATTCTGAATTTTTAATTTCCACCGAAACAAAAATTACTGCAAAGATTCAATGTCAAATAGATTCAATGTCAAACAGATTCAATGTCAAATAGATTCAATGTCAAACAGATTCAATGTCAAATAGATTCAATGTCAAATAGATTCAATGTCAAACAGATTCAATGTCAAATAGATTCAATGTCAAATAGATTCAATGTCAAATACCTCGGTGCGTATTATGTAACCTGAGTAACAGACGGAAAGTGGATATGCAAATATACATTTAGATAGAGTACTATGAGTAAGAAATAGGACACAAATATATATTGTTTTTTTACAAACGAGTCACCACTTATGAAGGCCAGGAGGATAAGGGTTAAAGAGTGGACAGTGGTCAAAAGGACAATATCATAGTAATCGTTGGAAGTGTAAATTTGTAAATTGGATTACTTAAGGATAACAGCTTATCAAGAACTTGTTTACGTTGGACTTGAAGGCGGCCATATTGTAGTCATCTGGAAAGCAGGTAAACAGGTGGGCTGTTCTAAGAAAGAAGCTTTGTTCATGGAATCTACGCACGGATAATGAGTGGGTGAAGTACTGATAGTGGTTTCAGCTAGACGAGTGGTTTTCGTGAAAGTTTGGCGAGGAAGGACCGTAGATTGGAGCTCAGACTAGCACTTGTCATGAAAATAACTATACAGGCTCGCAATGTCTCTTCTGTGGAAAATAGAGTTCAGGGAAGAGAAAAAAGCATCCTTCACTAGGCTACGAAGTCTATTTTGAACTCTGTCAAGGTAGGATCCGGTGCTACTAGCAGTTCTTGCCCAGATGTGACAACAGTACTTAATCCTTCAATGTACTTGGCTCTTATACAGGTAGAGAATTTCATCAGCAGTAAGATATCTATTGGAGTAGTAGAATGATCCCACCATTTTTTCAGCGACCTCGGCAACATATTTGATGTACGTGTTCCCTTTCAGATCAGGAGTAAACGTCAGACCCAGAAGATTGTCAAAACATGTAACCTCCCCAAGACGAGAGCCATTCATTTCAATTGATTTCAGGCTGGGATCACAGCGTTGATGATGTAATAATAGAAGCTTAGTTTTAGATGCATTAAAATTAACCAACCACTTCTTTCCCCATTGTACCACGTGCTCAAGATCAGAGGAGAGAATCAGAGAGAAATTGGTCATTTACGGACTTTGAAGTGTTGTCAAGATAGTAGTGTCGTCAACATAAATATATACGAATGATATTAGGATGTGATTTGAGAGATCATTCATGTAGATCAGAAAGAGAGTTGAGCTTAGGATGGACCTCTGAGAGACTCCAGCATTAATACTGTAAGCTTCTGATTTCTGCCCATCAACCACTCCTCTTATAAACCTATCAGATAGAAATGATTAAATAATTGAGAAGACAATTCCAGCTATACCATAGCTGGAAATCTTGTTTATGCCATACCCTATCAAAAGCCTTTGATATGTCAAGAGCAATTGCCCTAGAAAGGAAGCCTCCGTCGGTAGATTCACTAATCCTATGAGATATAACTGTTAGCACATCTGTTGTAGATCTAGTAGAAGGGAAATCATATTGCATGTAACTGGGGAGGGGGTTTTTTGCCAAGGTGGTTGGCTACTTTTCTATTTAGCACAGATTTTAGCAATTTACTCATGACACACAGGAGACTTATTGCATTGTACTGAGAGGAAGATTTCCGATCAACTTTATTTTAAATACGGAGCATACTGATTAGTTTTTATCTAGAGTTGTGGGAAGCAATTCTCCTGAAGACAATGCTTAAACAACTTTGTAAGTATGGGAGCTAGTTCTGGTTGAAGCTTCTTCAGCACTATAATTGGAATGGCGTCAGGGCTAATCACTTAACTGGAATCAAGGTTTTTGAGTAGCTTGGCAACATCACGCACATATATTTGTATGCCGTATAACGTGTTTTCAGATACAGAAGGAAATGGGGGGGGCTTGATCGCATAGGGTAGAATTAGCTGCAAAGTTCTTGACAAAGAGTTTGACTTTGTCCGATACTGACAAGGTTATAGGGAAATAATGTATAAGACCTGTATAGATGTGTGTGTGAGAGAGAGAGCGAGAGAGAGAGAGAGAGAGAGAGAAAGAAAAGGAGGTTAGAGTCTGTGTAGATATGTAGATATATACTTAGAAAGCGTAATTCGAGTGAGAAGGTCAATTTAATTACACAAAAATATTTAGGAAAATAATATTGAAAAAGATTTTTTAAAGTTTTTTAATTAATAAAACGTTTCTATAAAAACGTACATTTGAATGGTTTGCGAGTTTTTAAATTACAAAACGTTTGAAAATTTCATCTTTCTCCTTGAGTAAAAAATGGTTACGTTGATGTGGAATTAATTTAATATCTTAGCGAGATATTTTACAATGTATCCACTTATGTAGTTTCGTTTTGTTTCGAAAAAAGATATGCTGTATTGTGACTTAAAATAAACACCATTTTGAAACAACTGTAATGTATTTTCATAGATGAACCCAAAATATTATTTTGTAAATGTTTTGATGGGTTAAACATTTATAGAACCACTCACGTAAACTATAATTTTGTATCTCAGAAAATCCAAGAATTTCCGTATTTCTATGGCAGAGTCTCACACTGTTTACAAATTGCTATTTAAGAGCAGGAAAGCAGGCAATGACGTAAGGAGACGTGATCATGTATTTATATCCGTCTCTTCCGACATCGTTCCTTGAATGCTGACAACGTAATGACTATTTTTGTTGCTGTTGTTGTCGTCTGTCTATTTAATTAATGGCGGACATGAAGATATCGAAGAAAATTGGTGTTTGCTGCCATCGAGTCACCAACCGGGATTCCTCGACGTTGCTCAAAATAGCAGAACCGGACGGATCTCTGAAAATATACCTTGCTGACACATTATTAAGGTGCACTCGAGAGAAGGTTTTGACTTTCGATTATGCCATCTCGATTAACGAATGAGACAAGATGGCCGATACTTGAAGAAGTAGACGAGGAAAGCGCGGGAAACATGCCAAGTGAAAAATAATGCCTTAGTTCATTTAAGTTTTCCTGATTGGTGGTGTCTCAAGGTGACTTTGATGGTGAGATACGCGGATTGGGTTGGGGTGAAATGTAATATTATGGACAACGGTGATATTAAAACGTGTAAGTGGCTTATTCCTTTTCGGGTATGGGCATCCATCCTAAGAGATTAAATCTTTGGCCATCAAGTAGTGTTTAAGGACAAAAATGGTGACGCAAAGAGAAGGATATTCCGTTAGTCGTCCCTTGTGATAATGGCAAACGGCCCAACCTTCCACTCTATCAAAATAGAAAACTATAAACTCTTCAAATCGATGAGTATTTGTTGCTTCCAACATAAACATGAAGTTTATCTTAATGATTGTAGTAGAATCAGATCTAAGGACTTTTATCGGGATATGAAATGTCACAGCTTTTTCAGAAAACCACTTTGCAAATTCATATGAAATTATATATTATATATATATATATATATATATATATATATATATATATATATATATATATATATATTTATATGATATATAAATATATCTCCTCTTACAGAATTGAACTTACTCTCTTCTTCTATTTACCCTCATTATATATATATATATATATATATATATATATATATATATATATATATATATATAATTAAATGTAATATGTAGAAGAAAATATAATGCAGAGGTAACAGACAGACACAAACTGAAGCAGATGAAATAGTTTTTTTTAATACAAATTACAAATACATGTGTATATGTTCATATGTTTCATACACACATTTTATTTATATTTGTACCGTGATTGCCTGTGTCAGCTGGTCTGATGGAATATCCATATGCTATAATATTTCGACAAAGATCTCATCGTCAGATATGTGTTTGACATTGGTTCAAACGTGCTTCTGCAAAAACTAACAGTCTCGCAGCAAACAATGGCCTGACACGTGTTATTAAGTATTTTGTTTTATTTTATTTCAATATAATTAGATTTCTTTTTTAATTTTAAGAAATCTAATTATATCTGATGCAGGTAATCACGGTACAAATATAAATAAAATGCGTGTATGAAATATATTAATATATACACATGTATTTGTAGTTGTATTAATAAAACTATTCTTCATCTGTTTCAGTTTGTGTCTTTCCGTTCCCTCTGCATTGTACTGCCTTCTACATATTTATTTAGTTACATACTAAACAATGCTTTAAGCAGGCTACATTCACCTCATATATATATTTATTTGAAATTATCTCTATTTATCAAAAAAATATATATAGATAGATAGATAAATAGATAGATAGATAGATAGATAGATAGATAGATAGATAGATAAAATAAGTCAGCGGCATTTATCCTTGGCAGGTTGAACCGGCTTCTATCAAAACAGGAAATGTCAGGGTAATATTAAACTTACAAACAGTCCCAAGTCGCACGCATATCCCGGTTAGGTAAACGACAACGTTAATATTTGGGGAATTCTGCAGGAAGATGTCGACGTCCTCCTACATACAGTACATGCTATTCCCAAATGGTCACCCATCTGGTACTTACCAGATTAAACATTGCTTAACTTTGGTGATCTAATTATAGCGGTGTGTCAACGTGGTTATTCCGTATATATTTATAATATACTAATTAATCGATCATTGTAGATTTTCGAACCTAGTTGCTAATTATAACGGTGAGACATGTGGCTATATTTTGTTTAATTTATTTTCATGCAAATGGGCTAAATAGAGAGTATAGTGTTTGTGGAAGTCTCTAGTGAAATTCAAATACTTTAATTTTTAACAATATGTGTAAAACATTAATTAAAAATAAGATAAAAGAATTGTGTTATCAAAGAGTAAATCTTTAACAAAGCAAAACGTCTCACGATAAGGAAAGCTCAACACTATTAAGAAAAGCAAATAACAATATTAAATGAAAGATGAGGAATACAAGTTATATACAACTTTATTATATCACCAGAACAACAAGAAAAAGCTAGGGGGAAATTTAAGAAAAAAAAACTCTTTAGGCCATGATATTTCGATCATCAGAAGAGGAGAAGGGTCATAATTATACGAAATACAAATATAGAAATGAAATGAGAATGAAGGAATGAGATAAAATGAGAATGAAGGAATGAGATAAAATGAGAATGAAGGAATGAGATAAAATGAGAATGAAGGAATGAGATAAAATGAGAATGAAGGAATGAGATAAAATGAGAATGAAGGAATGAGATAAAATGAGAATGAAGGAATGAAATAAAATGAGAATGAAGGAATGAGATAAAATGGTAAAAAAGTAGGTACAACATATTAAGGTAAATCAGAAAGGTAGCATATATGTAGGTAATATTTTTTTTTAATATAGCCTACTATGAAATAATTGGGATCGTAAAAGAATAGCCAATAATAAAAGAATAAAGAAAAAAAATAGGGAAAATAGAAGAGAAAATTAATAAATATTCCCCAAATTATAATTTGGGGTGGGGGTATATTGGGTTTAGAGATAATATTAAATCTTCATTTTTACATGTTTTCTAGGATCGAAATCATGCCATGCATTTTGATCAAATTGAAATAAACACTCAAGACATAAGGTTTACTAACAAACCCACATAAATTGCAAACTCTAACCAGTCACATGGAAATTGCAATAGAAACAAAATGAGCACTACCATACGAGCCCAAAGAAAATAAAACCCGCAAGAAATTTTATAAACTGCCTATCTCAATAAATAAATAAATAATAAACTAATGACGCCAAACACCTGCTGATACCGCACGAACTAGTCGTGAACGGTCCAAGAGGATGAAAAGACCTAACAAGGAGAGCACTAACCAGACCTCCACTCAAAGAGGGCGGAGTGTACTGGGATCTTGAGAAGATTTATTGCAATCCAAATCTCAGAGAAAAAACAATGCTTGTTGCGAGAAATCAATGTTAAGCGGTTGTTACAATAACGTAATGGTTATCAAAACCGGTGGAAAGTACTGGAAATCTGTGGAGGTTTTGTTGTCATTCAGACTCCAGGGAACACCACCGGTTTATATTATCAGTGTGTAATACCTGATTATTGCCAGTATGAAAACTCATAATAATAATAATAATAATAATAATAATAATAATAATAATAATAATAATAATAATAATAATAATCCAGTATAAACCAATGGCCACTACCAGCGAGAAACCAATAGTAAGCGGCTGTTGCGATGATGCAAATTCATTTGCAAATGCTATCGAAGGAGGTGGAGAGAGCTAGACGTCTGGGGAGACTTGTTATCACCCAGCTTCCAGGGAACACCACAGGTTTCCAATCAGATCGTTTGTTGACTTGCGTGAAAGCTCCATGTGAGCCAATAATAATAATAAACTCTACATGGAATCAAGCAAACTGAAACAGTATAATTGAAAGCCTCCATCCCTCCCTCCAAAAAAAAAAAAGAAATGACGGCGTCAAATAATAAGGAGGATCAAGGAAGATTGAAAGACCGAGCAGATAAAGCACTAAACAGACCTCCACTGGATGAGTGCGAAGAGGGCTTGGGCCTTGGGGAGGCTTATTGCCACTCAAATTTCAGTAAAGACCAATGGTCGGTACCAACGAGAAATCAATGGTAAACGGCTAGTGCGATAACGCAAATTAATTTGCAAATGTTATCGAAAGAGATGGAGAATGCTAGAAATCTGGGGAGATTTGTTGTCACTCATACTCCAGGAAATACCGCAGGTTGTTCTCAAAGAGAAATCTTTGATGATGGCCAGTGTTAAAACTCCTAGTGAGTAAATAATAATAATAAATTTATTTCTTGTAACTTTTTATAATATTCCCTTTTTATTACCTTTTCTCGCACCCGCGCCATCTCTCTCTCTCTCTCTCTCTCTCTCTCTCTCTCTCTCTCTCTCTTTCTCTTCTCTCTCTCTCTCTCTCTCTCTCTCTCTATCTATCTATATCACTCTCTCTCTCTCTCTCTCTTTCTATCGCTTATCTCACCAATCTTTCATAACCCTCTGAAACGTAAACTCCAAACACCTTTACACACACAGATACACGCATGCGCAATAGGTCCGACTTTTTTCCTATTCTTATTTTTTCCTTTTTGACGACTATCCGTTATAATTTAATACTGATAACTTTACTCACACTTTTTCATATTTTTTCTATCGACTATGAAATGTCACATTTTCAGCTGATTCATAAATACGAAAGATTCTTATCAAAAGATCTCATTTTTTTTATATCTAATATTCGTAAAGTAAAACGAATGAAATACTAATATCATATATTGGTGTGTTAAAGTCTATATTGACGTATTGAATATTCATATCTACCTAATGTAATATAATGTAATGTAATAATAATAATAATAATAATAATAATAATAATAATAATAATAATAATCTAATAATAATAATAATAATAATAATAATAATAATAATAATAATAATAATAATAATAATAAAGTCCCATGTATCGACTGTGTGGGCAGAAAGGTAAGAATATGAACACCTCGTTAGTAGTTGTGAGAAGTTAACAGAAAAGGAACACAAGGGACAGCATGACATTATTACGAGAAAGGTCTATTGGGATATATGGAAGAAAAGAGGGTTCGAATGCGGTGAAAAATTGTACGAGCATGTTCGATGGGGGGGGTGATAATGTTAAATTATTGTGGTATATGAATATCCAATGTGATAATGTGATTGAAGCAAAGACGACAGATGTAGTCTTGTTCGAAAAAAATAAAAGGAACACAAGGCAAAAATCATCGATATAGCAGTGCCAGGTGATGTGAATATAGAGGAAAAAGAAAAGAGGAAGATCGAAAGTTCCAAGACCTGTGAAAAGGAAGTAAAAAGATTCTGGAAGTTGAAGAAAGTAGAAGTTGCACCTGTTGTGATCAGATCCATTGGGAGTGTGACAAAAGGGTTTGACAAGTGGAGTGAGATAATTGGGTTCCATTACAATGTTAGGGTACTTCAGAAGAATGTCTTCTTGTGAGCCACCACAATCTTGCGAAAAGTGCTGAAAAACTGAGAAAAAAATGTTAATAGCCTATGGTCATTTGTTATGATCCGCCTATTAGCATAAAATCGGCAATAACACAACAGCTAGACACAAATGTGACATCCTTAATAATATTAATATTATTATTATTATTATTATTATTATTATTATTATTATTATTATTAATAATAATAATAATAATAATAATAATAATAATAATAATGTGTATCTTTTTAATAATATAATTGTGTCTCTCTTTCAATATCTATATGTATAAATATGTATTTATTAGAAAATGTCAAATATCTATACATATATACATATGAGCACAGTATATAAATGAATGAATACTATTGACGCTTATCCAGGTTCACCTCAATATTTAAAACTGCTCGTAAAATAAAATCAACAAAATAGCTTATGTACTTACGTAGTACGCCAAAAGTTATGACAATTCATCCAGCATTTTTGCTATAGAAAAACAAATAGGATTTCCATTTTTTCCTTCATTAATATCAATACCAAAGGGACGTAACTCAAACTTCCTCACAACGTCCCCCTCTTCCTCATATTAAATGCCTTCAAAATCAAGTTGTTTATAAAAATACGAAAAACTTTTCAAATGAATTGCATGCAGCAAATCCAGGAAAGCATTAAAAAGAATAACTTGTATAAATCGAAAATACGTCGAGAAATAACGGAGTAATAATTAAAAAGTTAGCAGAAAATAAAAGCTTCATAAATAGAGGAAGTTATGTTTAAACGCAAAAACAAGGTTGAAGCGTTCAGAGGAAAGGAAAAAAACAATATCTATCCGAGCCGCAAGTAGAGTTGACAATTACGTCCTCATTTTAAGAATCGATTCCAAAATGTGTGTGCAGATGGTTTAGTTAATTTTTTAAAAACAAAAATACTGGATGAATTGCAGAAATTCTGTACGTAAAGATTTTGTGCAATTAAATTTGTTTAATATAGAGGCAAAATTGGTTAAGCACCATAATATTTAGTTATCTCATTGCTCTTTTAAAATGTCCCATTTAATATAAAGAGACGGTACTCTGGTTGGGACATCATCATCATCATCATCATCATCATCATCATCATCATCATCATCGTCGTCGTCGTCATCATCATCATCATCATCATAATAATAATAATAATAATAATAATAATAATAATAATAATCATGATAATAATTAAAAAAAAGTACTCTTGATTTGATTGAACACTTTACCTATTGTAATGTACGGGTTCATATTAAAGCCGTATTTACATGTTTCGACGATTTAACGACGTTCGATTACTTTCCAGGGTTGTTGGCCCGGGCTCGTTGGTTAGCAGTGTCAAAAAACGCCATTAAAAATTCGTGGTAAACACTGGAATATTTAGACTTACTGTCTTTCAAAACTTATGAATTCTTGAAAAATGTAATTCAAACCTTATTTTTTTTAATTAAAGGAGCAAAGACCAACATTTTAAAAAAATAACAGATTTAATAGCAATTTATGCAATATTTGTTTTTTAAATCGGTTTTCTTTAAAAAAGATTTTTTAAAAATCAACGAAATTTTACTTACTTCGATTATAATAAATATATATAAATTCCAAAAAATCACTTACCTATAAAAAGTACTATTCAATGGGTACTTCCATTGTTCATTGGTGAGAATTTATCCATATTTATACTTATATTCCATGTCCTTTTTAAATAAAATACTTTTTTAAACAACGATTACAAAAAAAAAAACCCGAACTCAGATGTTTTTCGCTGTTCAAATAAAGGGAGACAAATTTCTGATTTTCTTCGCGTTTATCTTCCGATGGCTTCAAATTAATGTCTCTTTCTATTGCGTGCTGTAAACCGAAAGTAGTATTTTGGGGCCTCCTCAGATAAAAAATTAACACATTCACTTATAAGTTTTTGCCGTTAAACAAAAAACCCAATCTACCGATTTTTTTTATTCTCGTAATGAAATACATGAGTTTTTGATTAATATATTTTATTTCTTCTTTATCGAGTGAATTTTTTTTTAATATTTAAAAAAAGAAAACATTGAATGAAATAGAAAAAATTGTCGTCAGCGTCCGATATTTACTTAACAATATAATCATAATATGAGCTTTCACTTAAAATAATCAACGTGGTTTAAAAAAAAAAAGGTTTTACACTTTGGCCTTTACAGGTAACTTTCCAAAAACACTTCTTTTTTTTCAAATTAGAATATTTTATTTATTGATCTTTTGTCTTCAATTTGTGATATATAAAACTTTGGTGAGTAAATAAATTATTTAAATTTTAATAGACATTTCAAAATGGGGGGGGGTGAATTTAAAAGAAAAAATCTAAAATATTATATTCGGAAAGAGCATGAAATTTCACACTGACCCTGAAAATATCGTAAAAATTGACCTAATAAAATTTTTTTATAGATTTTTAAAATTTAAAAATTAAAAAAAAATTTAACTCGTAAAATTCAATTTATTTCATACGTTAAAAAAATGGCTGCACAAACGCGCGCCGGCACTTTGTAAACACTGTTTTTTTTTTAAATATAAAATAATATTTCTATTATTTTTAAACAACTTTAATAGTTTATTTTGTAAGTATATTCCATAAAGAAAATAAACAACCTACTTTAAAAAGAGAAATTAAGAGATTTTTTTATATTTTATTCGCAGTTTTGTGTTAAGGGTGTCAAAAATTCCCCAAAATTTCTGATACACCCAATCGTTGGTATATATATGCCAGTTGGTTAACATATATCTTGGTGAATTACAGAAAAGACGAAATAGATTTGTCTAAAGATAGTTAATAATAGATAAGTATTTAATCATTATCACATATATACATATATTTACGAGATTAATATCAATACCAAAGGGACGTAACTCAAACTTCCTCACAACGTCCCCCCTCCTCCTCATATGAAATGCCTTCAAAATCAAGTTGTTTATAAATGAAAGTTGTATGAATCCAAATGATTCATGAATCTACTAAATTTCATTTACAAAAATAAAGCAAAATAATATTAATTGAGATATAGATAAATAAATAATATATAATTCTATAATTATTATCATATATACATATATGATATTATGTTGCTATAAATTTTACTTATATGTTGAACAAATCTTTCCTGAATCTATTGAATTTCATTTACAAAAAAAAATTCAGTATTAATTGCTATATAGATAAATAAATAACATATAAGTATTTAATTATAATAAATATATATTACTTTCTCACGATATATATATATATATATATATATATATATATATATATATATATATATATATATATATATATATATATATAAGAATTTAATTATTATCATATATACGTATGAGATTATATTACTTCTCAGGGTACGCTCATATCCAGTGAGAATATGTTCGAGGTTGGCAGTTTTGTATCGATCCAATCTAGTTAACCCTCATGAAAATTAACTTATGTTGATCAAATATCGTAGACTGTCTTTATGAGAAAACTGAATTTTTTAGACTCCATTTGAAGTTGTGCCATGTTATTTTCTGTCTTTTGCACGACCCAACTTGTTTACTTTGGTCTACAGCTGTAGAAATGCGTTTTGCTCACCCAAGCTGGTGAATTTCTTACGAAACTATGTTCTGTTTGTTTACAAAGGATTCTTCGAATCTCCAAATCTATACCTGCTCTTCTACATACCACAGCGTTATTTTTGTTTTTCATTTCAAGGGTCAGTTCAATATTTCTACAGGTTGTTTGTCTTCATTTTCAGCCAGTTCATTCTTTTTTACTAGTTGGTCGCGAGAGAAACACAGCATTTTACATAATTTATATTCCTCATCAAATGGTTTTAGTTTCGTTCATGAACTGTCTTGTGCCTCGTTTGTCAAGGAATTAGGCACGCCCGCCATTTTTTTTTTTTTTTTCATAAACTTACTGATCAGGCACTTCATGATTTTATCTTTTGTAAGTGACAACTCATAAACTTGCATTGGCTATGATATCTTGGGAATTAATCCAAAGCAAATGCGCAATAATTTGTCCTTGTTTAGAAGGTCACATTTATGAGAGGACCATAATCCATCTTTTAACATTTTGCTTAAGAACTGCCGACAAGGTTATCTATCTATTAGAAGGAAATCCCCACAATCCGCTAAAAAAGCGTCAAGAGCCTTGATCGCTAATATTCTCTGTCTCTAACTAGGCTCTTGAAGCTTTTTTTAGCGGATTGTGGGGATTTCCTTCTAATAGATAACCTTGTTACTTGCAAGATCATTTAATTGTGGATAAACTGCGGCATATTAATGGTTTTATTTTCATCGCAGCTCATTTGAAGAGCTTCTGTAGACGGGTCACCAGTTTTTGCATGTGTAGTCTGGAATCTGTGACAAAGGTTACATCTAATATATAATAGTTGTTTACGTGTATGTGTATATATCCAGCTAAAAGTAAAAAACCACGAAGCAAAGACTCATAAATTGGTATATTCATGATTGGCAATGCCTTGTACCATAATAATATCTATAATTTAGAAAGAAATATACATTCTCCGACGGTCAACTGGGCCGAATTTAGTCGGGGGGGGATCAGTATCATTATATACTAATCTGAAAATAAAATGGCGACTAATTTCACGTATAATTCATCATATAATGGAGTATTGTCTGTGTATATATGTGTATAGACATAGACGATTGGGCTAGACAGATGAGAAAGAGCGGTTTGGAGAAGATGGAGAGAGAACGTAGGGAGAAAAGAGCTAGAGGATTCATTAGAAATATGACAGACTTTTATCTTGGGCAACACCGAGTAGCCATACTAGTCATCCATAATCGTCTTTACAAGAAGGGATTTTTTTTTCTATTGGTAACGCTTTCGGAACTACGTAATATCTTCTCCATTACCAACATAAATAGTAGTGAAGAGATAGCATATCCCATCAGCACGCTAATATTCAACTTTATATATATAAACGCATATATATATATATATATATATATATATATATATATATATATATATATATATATATATATGTTCCAGCTTAAATAATTCCACGCTCTGTACTAAGGCTAGAGTTTAAATAGCATTAGGCAGGACAAATTTTCCGAAATTAACACAAACATGGATTTATTTTTCTACCGTAGAAGTTAGAAGAACTTTATTTAAGTAATATACTTAATATCTACAATTACCCTGTGCTTGCTTGTATTAATAAAGAGGCCTCGTTGATATCTCTACCAAACCTCTGGATATAGCTTGTAATTAATTGTTACTATAATTGTAACTGAAATCTACAGTGATATTAGCTGCGTCACTAGGACTTTTTTCTGAATAGATACGATATTTTGTCCCCGACCTTAATGACTGCCTAAAAATATGAATTCCGAATCACGATGAAATAATTGTTTCTCTTTACCTCCAAGACGACTGCCTATGTCTAACCTGCATGCAAAATAGGGGAAAAGAAGGGAAGATTTTATTCCTTTCTCCCAAGCTAAAACAATACTGTAAACTCTAAATCCAAATGAAACCTTACTGTATTCTGTAAGTTAATAACCCCGACCTTTGAAAGCTAACAATCTGCCCCCCTCTAGCTGCCACTAAAACCCTACATTATACATACGCCTTAGTAGTGGAATCCTTAACCTCAAGCTCCTAACTTTCACATGCTAACCGCCTAACAGTCATCACTAAACATCTATACATTTCTACCTCTGACATGCTTTAGAGTTCATTACCAGCCAAAAGTATGCACTCGGATGCAAAGCGATCTTCATTACATAACTGCCTCTTCCTAGATGGTTTTGCAACGAATAATACTAAACCAACCCCGATACTCCCTGTCATGCAAAACGCTCCATGACTCTTAAATGAAAACTGAAACTATCTCCCCTCAATAGTAGAAACACTGACACAACTTATATGTATTTGCATCTACTGAAAACTTGCCCAAATACCTATTTACTTAATTATACATACGGAATATGCCATGCCTTAAAATGTACCTCCAGTTACACCCTGAGTGTACTGCACCTACACCTTAACGTTCGTAAAGCTAAATATACAGTGACTGGGCAAAATTCTTAGCTCAATTCCTAATACCTACTCAAACTATAACGTTATCCTGAACCTAAACTAACATAAAGTTTAAAAAATTGAAAAACCTAAAGGTAAAAGTCTTAATCTACACTAACGCTTTTCTAACAAACCTCCCCCACAAAACTGCTTACACTGCATGCCCTAAATCACTTTGAGGAGTGTAACTATTCATTAGATATATAACCTATACAAACTAACCCTGTAACATTAACTAACCACGCAGGGTCGCAGAAATACCTGGATTAGGACCCAGGCGCGGAGCAAACTCTCTCAGGGATCATGGACCCAGTAGATCTTCCCAAATCACCCGTCTAGGAAAAGGAAAACTCTGAAACTAAACCAAAGGGGTGGGGCTTCTCCAGTCTTGGATGACAACCTTCCTAGAGCTGATGACTCAAACAAATTACCGGTCTGCAAACCTAAATTGCTTAAGAAGTAGATAGGCTCTGTCTATCGCCGGCTTCCATACTCCTTCTTTGCCTATTAGTCAGGCGCAGAGACACTATCACAAGTGAATCGACAAAACACTTACTGGTAGATCTTGTTTTTTTGTCTAGGGCAATGAATGCCGTTCCCCACTCCCGACACATCCCACCTCTCAAACTGGGCACTTGGGAGTGCTTCAGTACCACACATGCCTGTGCAATTAGATTGGGGCGATCTTCTTCTGATGGGCTGAGGGTACCGGATTGACAGTTCCTGGCTGCTATTTCCGACTGGTAGTACAGGTGCCCTAACTCTTTGGTAGCGCTTAGAGCGGCTGCTCCATCAACAGTTGTATAATATCGGGATGTTTGTAGTGCCATGTCGCACATAGAAAGGGACCCTGCACTCATCCCCGATGGGCTTTCCTGAGGCCACAGTCCTAGTTGAAGAAAGGTCAGCTAATGTTCTACTTGTGTTGCATGTCTGATACCCTGCATAACCTCTTGTTCAGCTCCCCCTTACCTAACTGAAACTCTTTAAAAACATGATGACAGTACAATAAAAAAATAAGCTTAAACCAGGCCTAGGGACAAACAAATCCAACTTGCCTCCTCCCTTGATGCTTGCATTCACTAACATCCGTTGGCTTAGAACTAATTTAGCTGATGTTGAAGCATTTGTCCTAACAAATACCCCGGATATCTTAGCACTAAGCGAGACTAACCTACACTTCTCCATCCTCTCTAACTACTTTAACATGCCTGGCTATCTCCCACTCTGCCGTAAGGACTCTGACAGACATATGCACGGACTTGGAGTCTACATTCGTAATACCCTCCCCCTGACTAGAGAAACAAACCTTGAAACGGACGATCAAGCCTTTATGTGCTTTAGACTAAACATACAACATAACATTAGCTACTTTTATTTTCTCTACCGCTCTCCCTCGACTCAGGACTGCACCATAATAAATGAAGTATCTGACAGCATAGACACAGCACTCTTCCTCGACACTAGCGCACAAGTACATGTATTTGGTGACTTTAATGTTCACCATAAAAACTGGCTTGGATTCTCTACTCACACAGATGCAGCAGGCAGCTCAACACAGTTTCGCTATACCTCACTCCCTATCACAAATGGTTACATTTCCAACCCGTTTCCCTGACCAGCAAGAACAACACGGATCACTTCTAGATCTGTTTCTGACTACAGTTTCCGGGGATTGTATAACAAATGCTGACAGCCCACTCGGGAACGCTGACCATGCAGTGATAATGGTAGAAATTGCCCTAAACTCTAGACCCAAAACTGAAGAGCCAGTGCTCAAAACAACGAGATATTATAAAAAGGCATACTGGGAAGCCATCAGAGATCTTATCAGAGATGCCCCATGGGGAAATATTTTTCTCTTCTTGCTGAACAGTGCGCAAATGAGACCACTGAATGGTTCAAAACAGCAATTGAAGCACATGTTCCCATGCGGAAATTTTATAGCAAGCCCCACTCTCCCCAATGGTTTACTTCGACTTGCGCAACTGCCATTGCTCAAATACAGCATGCATAGCGCAGATATAACCGATATAAGTCCAGTTCAAATAAGCAGAAGTATATAGAAGCTAGAAGTAACGTTAAGAAAGAAATAGCGACAGCTAAGAGATAATTTACTGAAACCACTAAAAAACGCATCGAAGCATAAAAATTAGGAAATCGTGACTTCTGGAAAATCTACAACAGTGTAGTAATTAATGGGCAATCAACAATTCCCCCACTAACCAACAATCACGAGGTTGTTTGCTCAGCAACCAACAAGACTAATATGCTTGCCAGCCGGTTTGCCTCGAATTCCACACTGGACCTTTCCAACCACCCTCTGCCTGACTTTCCTTTGCGGACAGACGCAATGCTAGACGATCTAAAAATCACCCCTGCTCAGGTACACGCTATCATAAAAAACCTTGACACTTCAAAAGCATGTGGACCTGATCTCATCCCAGCTGTGCTATTAAAAAGTGCTCCGCCGAAGTAGCTCCAGTTCTCTCCAAACTCTAGAACAAATGCTTTAATGAATCATGCTTTCCGGGATGTTGGAAAACTGCTTCTGTGGTACCAGTATTCAAGAATTCTGGCGAAAGAACTGACCCATCAAATTATCGCCCCATTAGCCTCCTCCCACTTTTCGCCAAAATATTTGAGACCATAATTAACCATGCTCTAGTCCCGTACCTTACAGATGCTAAACTTCTGGCTGACAGACAATATGGATTTAGACAAGCCCGTTCCACGGCAGACATCCTCACTGTAATCTCTGAACGTATATAACATTCACTGGACAAAGCGGGGGAAGGCAGAGCGCTATCTCTAGGTATATCTAAGGCTTTTGACAGGGTATGGCATGAGGGTCTCCTCAGGAAAATTAAATCATACGGTATCACTGGTAGAATACTTAACATAATTAAATCCTTAGATAAGAGAAAAATCCAGGTTGTCCTCGACGGTCGTACATCTAAACAGTGTGATATAAATGCAGGAGTGCCTCAGGGGTCTATTCTTGGACCTCTATTGTTCCTAATATTTATTAATGACCTCCCCGACAAAATTGCCTCTGAGATGGGTATATATGCTGATGACACCAGGCTCTATAACAGGCATGACAGGAAAACAAATGAACACATAACTAAAGAAATAGCAAAAACACGAGAGGATGACCTCCAATCTGTAGTGGAATGGGGACATAAATGGATGGTCACATTCAATACTGCCAAGACTAAACTGGTTTCCTTCAATAATTACAAGAAATCTTCTCTGCCACCAATAGCAATGGCCAGTGATTCCCTGTCTGAGAGTACATCTTTCAAACTGCTGATGAAACATGAGTTGGAACAATTATATTGAAAACATTGCCAGGACCACTGCGAAAAAGGTAGGCTCTCTCTACCCTGCTAGAAAACTACTGACACCTGAAAGTATCCTGTACCTCTATAAGGCCACCATCCGCCCATGGATGGAGTATTGTTGTCACATTTGGACTGGTGCATCTGCTGCTAGTCTCTCGCTCCTAGACAAGGTTCAAAAAAGAGTCGCCAATCTGATAGGCCCTGAACTGGCATCTAAGCTTCAGCCTCTATCCCATCGACGAAACGTTGCATCCCTCTGCCTGTTCTACAAGTATTTTAATGGTAAATGCTCTGACGAACTGCAGACACTTGTGCCCCCCACGACGTAGACACCCTCGACAAACCCGACAGGCAGCTAAATCCCACCCCCACACAGTAGAGATCCCTAGATGTAAAAGATCTTTCTACTCCAGTAGTTTCTTCCCCAGAACCGCTAGACTCTGGAATCCCATTCCAAGTCCCTGCTTCCCTAACTGTACTGACATGCAGAAGTTCAATGTTATATGTGTGTGTGTATGTATATATACGTATATATATGTGTATATGTATATATACGTATATATATGTGTATATGTGTATATATATGTATGTATGTATGTATGTATATATATGTATATATATATGTATGTATATAAATATATGTATATATATATATGTATGTATATATATATGTATATATATATGTATGTACATATATGTATATATATATATGTATATATATATATATATTTATATATATACTAGCAAAAGTACCCGTCGTTGACTGTGTTCAAAAACAGCCTACAGAAAATGGACTCTGATTTATGAAAGTATGGTAGGTTATGAAAAGGGAGGGTTGTAAAGAGATAGCTTCGAATTTGGGGGTATCAAAACCAAAGCAAAATATGATGACAGTAAAAATAAAATAGATAAACCCCATAATTTATTATACCATACCTGTTCACACTGAAACGCTTATCACAATATTCTGTGGATCTATTTTAAAAAACCTTGTTAAACTTTGTGACATATTTCCATTCTATGGATGTCAGGCGCGAACGAACACCCCATAATTTTATTATACCATATTTCTTCAAACTGAAACATAATTATCAAAGTATACTTACGCAGATAGATATGAAAAGTCTTTATTAAAGTATGTGCCTATTTCCATTCTATATAGGCCAGACACGAACGCAGACCCCACAATTTTATTATACCATCCCTATTTAAGTTAAAACATACTTATCAAAGTATTATTATGTACATCTATATCAAAAACACTTGTAAAAGTTTTTTTTTAATTTTTAAATTACGCAGACCCCACAATTTTAATGAATCATCATTATGCCAGATCAAAAATACCCATTCCTGTGTCTCGATACATCTTCTATCATTATATGTGATCAGTTTTCTTTAATAGTCAACCATATATAGGCACCGCCAAAAATGGCCGCAAAATCAAGTTGTTGTTGTGTTTTAAAACTAAATTACATTTATTAAAATCCATTATTTCTGAGTAACTTTTTTTCCCCAGAAAGATAAAACCCTGAATTTTATCATATAGAAAACAGAATAATGTAAAACTTTTTCTACTATTTTTAATCAAATTTTAAATGTTAAATTTTCCCAAAAAGTTAACAATTGACATTTTTTGTCTTGCACAAAAAACGTACTTAAATATTTAAAAAAAAAAAAGGTTTTTGAAATAATTAATTTATTTATTTATTGTCTAACTAAGATTTAGGATGATTTTATAAGAGAATATGCAAAAATAGTATAATATAAGTACCTGAATTTAAAATAATTCCACTTATTCATATAGGTAACTAGATATTTCGGGTCAATGTAGAGTCTAGATCGACTCTGTTTACGTTTGCGTTTGATAAGAAGAAAACTATGGAAGACCAAAGGCCAAAAAAACTTTTTTTTCAGTGATGAAAATTTCAATGTATTCTTAAGCTGAGGCTGGCCAGTACCAGATGGGTGACCATTTGTATGAGTTTGGTTTTTAATGTGTATGTGTGTGGGGGCCAGGCTCCCCAAAATGGGGGGGGACAATTTAAAGCAGAATAAAAAAAAAATTATTTCAGCGCGTTTGGTCCACCGTAGTCGAAAGGCGGCAAACGTTTTCAAACGGGATCGAAAAAAATGATGCTATTTTTAACACAAAGGGCACAATATTTATCGAATTTTTTTTTGTATCGATTATTCAAAGCATGCCCTGTTTAATAATGGTCATGCATTATTCGGCTCGCTAAAAAAAAAATTGTTAATTTATTTATCAAAAATTTTAAAATGGCTTTTTTCGTATAAATATTAAAAAAAAATTTTTTTTTTTTTTTGCTTAACTTAAATTAATTATTTTACTTAACATATTCACCGAATTTCACACTTCAAAACTCAAAAGCGAGATAATTAAGCACAATCGAAGTTCTGATATTCAGACGTCAAAATAAGGTATGCAAACAATTTTTTTTTTAATCTATAATTCTATCCCTTACAACAACACAATATGTTTTGTTCAGTTTCAGATGATTATTTTAAGCATATTTGTTCCCACTTCAAAACAAGGGGGGGTTGTAAGCAAAAAAAATATATATATATAAATATCGTTTATGAAAAATAAGTACACTGTTATAAAGTTCATTCTTCTCCTAATAATCGCTGAAAATTTCGTATTGATTGGATAATTACCTGATTTTTGGTAGATTTTTAAAAAGACGGTCCGTCAAAAAGTACTGACCTGCCCCCCCCCCAGTTTTGGCGGTGCCTAACCATATAGAACCCTATTTGTAACCAGATACACACACAGACGTTCAGCTTTATGTGAAAGTATATGTTCCCGCTGCCTGCTATCCACATAGTGTGTGAGAGCGTGCAGCTATGTATATATGTCGATGTATGTGTTCACGAGTATTGGTATCTGTATGTGCACATGCGCCTGCATGTAGGCGTGGGGTGCAAGTATGCCTGAATCAATATGTGCCGGAATCAATATGCGCATATGAGCCCGTTTAATCGCCTCCTTGGGGGCAGGGGCGTCGATGTCTGTATGTATCTGTGTATGAGCGCATCTATGCCTACGCACGCGTACCCAAATTTTAGCACCTTAAAGAAAATTTGACGTAAGCGAGAGCAACGCGGGTGTCTATGCATGCAGGCGCACATACGTGCATATATTTGCACGCCAGGGCGGGGATGTATGTGTACATGTGACCGAAGTATATGTGTGTACGTGCACATGGGTGTACCCGTCTCCGCGACCGCTAGCTAACCCTCTCCAAACAATTAACAACAAAATAAAAACTAAAAATAAATAAACCGAATCATAGCCCCCCCATCCGCCTCCAAACATAAGCGAAAACCCAACAGGTCAAGACATACTTACCAAGAAATCATCTCACCAACGAGACGCATAAAAAATTTAACATTAAGACTCGAATTTTAAAGTAACCCACTTCCTCCCACCCCCACATATTCCCTTTCCCCTCCATGTATGCCCTCAGCCATACCAGTAATGAACTTCCCAAACCCTCCCCCACAAGTTCCTTAAACCCCAAAACTAAAACATTACTCACATACCAAGCGACCCTCCCACCTTCCCCCTTGTTCCCTTCCTCTCTTTCTTCCGCCCTCCTCGCACCCCCTCACGTCATTCACTCTTTCACTCTTTCATCCCAAAATAGCGAACATTTCTGTAAAAGTCTGAGGAAGCTACAGACGGCAAAAAACGGCCGAGTAGCTGAAACAATAATGTAACTTAACAGAAAGATACGGTAATAAAAAATAAAACGCATATTTGCTCTACAACAGTATTGAGCACTTCCTTCAGTTTTTATTAATTACCATTTTTTATTAATTATCATTTCCACTATATATATATATATATATATATATATATATATATATATATATATATATATACTTAATTTACTCACATAAAGTTAATATACGAAAGTATAGATTTATGTGTAAACTTTAATTATTTACTTCAAAAGTACTCAATACGTAGGTAGAGGTAGTTATTAAGTTATAAAATATATATGACGATTAAGCTACACGTAATATTTTGCGTTTCATCCACTCTAGGATTCTTCAGGCTTATGCGCGAATTCTGTGGTTGTTTGCGTTTTTATATGCGCATCTTCTATTGAAATTTTAGTTAGCTAATCAGCTTTCTAGTATCCACCGCGCCCTTCCTATTAACCAATGAGAATGCATTTATCGGACAAAAGCCTATTTGACCTCTGGTTGACCTGTTCCTTTGTGTGTGCACAATTTAGCCTGGATATTTACCTTCTTGATCTGTTTTAAACTCAAGGAAAGAGGACATTCGCCGGTAGTCGAATGGAAAATAATAATAATAATAATAATAATAATAGTATATATATATATATATATATATATAGTTACCCCTAAGACGTTAAGGTCAGCAGTTATGACTCACCTACAGAATCATGACGTGTACTTTTGGAATATATTTTTGTGAATACACTTTTTTTTACTATACCACTGTGCTGTGCTGATTACTACCGGTCCGCAAGGCTGCAAATATATATAATATCTATACGCATATAATATTATACGGCCATATAGTGTATTGTGCATATAGTTTCAATATTTACTTCAAAATCGCTTAATATTTGAGTAGAGCTTAGTAGCTTCCACGACTGACCTTCACTCCTGATTTAAATCTTACATCAAATGTGTTGCCAAAGTCGCTGAAAAAATTATTGGATCATTCTACCGCTCCAGTAGGATGTCACTCCCAATGTAATTCTGTATATATTTATAAGAACCAAATATGTCCTAAGATGGAGTATTATTGTCACATCTGGGAAGGAGCTGCTCAGAGCACCTTTTCATGCTTTGACAAGGTACAAAACCGACATTAAAATTTGGTGTCCTTTCCTCCTCTCTGATACATCTTTCTTATAGAAGAGACGTTGCGAGTATATCTCTGCTCTAGCGTTATCCTCATGGCAGGTGTTCTAAGGTTTCCCCCTGTAACTCATTCACGATAAACACCTAACTATAGCCATTATCAGCAGTTTCCTTTACTCTGTGTCCAAAATTAAATGAAAATTTCACGAGCAGATTTTTTTCCTAGATTTGCTCGTCTATGAAACACAATACCACAGGGCTGCTTCTCAGCTGACTATTACAGGTTCTTGATAACCCGTCCTCTGAAATAAATCAACTTATCCAGTTTCCATTACTTTCTGTGTTTCTCTTTTTCCATCACCAATGCTGTGATCCTCACCTGGTTTCGATTGAAATGAATAGCTCTCCTCTCGATAAGCTTTTGAGACTGACCTGTATTCCTGATTTGAAATGGAACACATACATCAAATCCGTTGCCAAGGTCGCTGGAAAAATTTGAGATCATTCTGCCGCTTCAAGAGGATCTCACTTTCGATGTAATCCTCTTTATATGTATAAGAACCAAATACGTTCCAATATAGAGTATTATTTTCACATTTGGGGAGGAGCTGCTCAGAGCATTCTTTTCTACCGTGACAATGTTCCAAACTGATTTCGAATCTAGTATGTAATAGATGCCCGTTTCTTTACTTGTTCTCTTTCTCACAGAAGAGACGTTGCAAGCATATTTATGTTCTATCGTTATTTTCATGGCAAATGCTCGACTAAGCTTCAATCTATATTCGCCTCCTGCACAACAAATACTTGTCGAGCTACAACCATTGTCAACAATTTCCTCCACCCTGTGTGTCTAACATTCAGCGCACATTCCATGAACAAAGTTATTTTCCTATAACTTCTCGTCTATGGAACTATTACCATGAACCTGGTTCCCATCCAACAACAACGTGGTCGTCTTCAAGTCCAATGTAAACAAGCCGCCTTTTAATCAATTTCTACCCGAATTGTATCACAACAGATCACGACCCTGTTGTTTCGGTGGCCACTTTATATTCATTAACCGTCACCCTCGAGTAGCCGCATGCCTTAATAAGTAATGCCTCTCTTATAAACAAAAATACAATCTCTAAAAGCATCTGTGAATTTAGACTGATGATTTCCTGTTTGTTTGAAAAATAGTTGCCTCTGTGTAGCTCATCAGGCTGAATGCGTGGATTGAACCATATATATATATATATATATATATATATATATATATATATATATATATATATATATATATATACTTCATTTAATCACATAAATTAATATACGAAAGTATATGCGTAACCTTTAAGTATTTACTTCATTATGCTCAATACGTAGGTAGAGCTAGGTAGTAAGTTATAAGTACTTACTATATATATATATATATATATATATATATATATATATATATATATATATATAATCATCGCGTATGTGTGGGTGATTATTGGTTGAAAAAGTTATGACACAAAAAAAAATGATGAAAATATGATACTATTTTTTTTTCCTTAAATCTGGATTCTTTGAAAGATAATTTTAATCTCAGTTCACTTATCTCCACTGAGATCTCATCTTATTCTTCATCAACATGATGATCATCAACAACATGATCATCGTCATCATCAACATGATGATCATCAATAACATGATCATCATTATCAACATCAACATCATCATTAACATGATGATCATTATTACATTGCACAAATGTGATCTTTGCATTTTTTTAGGTCACCTTCAATATTTTCTATCGTTATTAAATTTCATTATTTTAACGTAGGTTGGGTTTTATTAAATTACCGTTTTTTCTTCTTGTCTTTAAAACAAAATCGAAACCATATTCTTTTCTGAGAGATTCTCCACATGATTAAGAACATAACTTTCGATGTGTCAAAACGTTCGTTAATTATCAGGATATACTTCCTAAAATTGATTCATGGCTGTACTTTTTTATGGAGAAGTTTCCCCCTCCTTTTATTAATAGCATGCGGTATGGAGCATATACATCATATCCGTTGCCAATGTTGCTGGGAAAATAGTTGGATTATTCTACTGCTCCAAAAGAAATCTCACTGTCGATACAATTCTCTACCTGTATAAGAACCAAGTACGTCCTAAGAACACCTTATCCTACCTTGAGTTCAAAAACCGACTTCGTAATCTAGTTCTCTGCGACCTCTTTCCCACAGAAAAGACGTTGCGAGTCTGTCTGGCAAGTGTTGGACTGAGCTCCACTCTCTCGTCCCTCCCTCGCCAATCTTTCACAAAAACAAAAAAAAACAGTTGTCTAGCCAAAATTACTATCAATAAATTCCCCTACTCTCTATCGGTGCCTAAACCTAAACGTGGATACCACCAATAAAGCTTCTTTTCTAGAACTGTCCATGTGTGGAACTCTGTTCCGATGGTCTGCTTTCCAGCTTACTACAATATTGTCATTTTTAAGTCCAACGTAAAAATTTGATTATACCAAATTTCCACCACAAACTATTATTACGCTACTGTCTCAATGACTACAATACATACATTGACCCTTATTCTCGAGTGGCTTCCGGACCTTGATATGTGGTAACCCTTTTATAAAAATGAATTCTAAATAGTCACCCCTCTAGGTACTGGCCAGGTTTAACGTACTTTAATTTGATCTAACGAGAATCGGTATGTTAGTGTAATTAACTGATAATTTAAACATGTCTATAAATTATTAGGTTGGTAGAAGAATAATGCTATTTTAAGTATTAAAATTTATCCATTCCATTTTGATTAAAGGCTTACTTGGATATATTAGTGTGATTTCATGAGCCATTGGTCTTTTTATCCTCTACCATAGTAACTTTTATCAATTTACGTCGCTCTGTTACAATTTCTGCAAATGACTACCTTATAAAATCATGTTTATCTACATGTACTTAATAAAAGTCTAACTGGCGTGTTTAAGGGGAAGTATGGTGATAGATTCCCCTCTCTTAGTGACACACAATATGGTTTCCGTTCTGCTAGATTTACAGCAGATGTGCTTACAGTTATATCTCATAGGATTGGCGAATCTCTCGACAGAGGCAACCTTTCTAGGGCAATTGCTCTTGACATATCAAAGGCCTTTGATAGGGTATGGCATAAAGGTTTACTTCACAAGATCTTCAGCTATGGTATAGCTGGAAATGTCTTCTCAATTATTAAATCATTTCTCTCTGATAGGCTCATAAGAGTAGTAGTTGATGGGCAAAAATCAGAATCTTACAGTATTAATGTTGAAGTCCGTCAAAGGGCCATCCTGGGCCCAACTCTCTTCCTGATCTACATTAATGATCTTCCAAATCACATCCTTACATTATTCGTAGACATTTTTGCTCGTGATACTACCATCTATAGTAACACATCTAAGACAGTAAACGACCAAGTTCTCTCCGATTCTCTCTCCTCTGATCTTGATCACGTTGTACAATGGGGAAAGGAGTGGCTGGTTACTTTTAATGCATCTAAAACCAAACTTCTGTCTTTACATCATCAACGTTCTGATCCCCATCTGGCATCAATTAAAATGAATGGCTTTCGTCTTGGGGAGGCCTCAAGTTTTGACAAGCTTCTGGGCTTGACCTTTACTCCTGATCTTAAATGGAACACGCACATCAAGTCTGTTACCAAGACCACTGGAAAAATGGTGGGATCCTTCTATCGATCCAGTAGATATCTTACTGCTGATGCAATTATCTACATATATAAGAGCCAGGTACGTCTAAAGATGGAATACTGTTGCCACATCTGGGCAGGAGCTGCTAGAAAAGACTTGTCCTGCCTTGATAAAGTTCAAAATAGATTTCATAGCCTCGTGGGTGATGTCCTTTTCTCTTCACTGCAACCTCTATCTCACAGAAGAGATGTTGCGAGTTTGTCTCTGATGTATCGTTATTTTCATGGAAAGTGTTCGACTGAGCTTCAATCTATGGCCCCCCCTCGCCAACCTCTCACGAAAAACACCCGTATAGCTGGAACCACTGTCAGTAATATTCCCCACTCTTTATCCGTGCCTAAATCAAAACGTAGATTCCATGAGCAAAGCTTCTTTCTTAGAACTGCACGCCTTTGAAACTCTCTTCCGTTTGCCTGTTTCCCACCTGACTACAACTTGGATGTCTTCAAGTCCAACATAAACAAATTCCTGATGAATCACCCCCTTAAGTAAGGCACTTTATTAAATCTCAAATACTAACGATTACTACGATACTATCCCATTGATTACTGTACACGCAATAACCCTTATCCCCGAGTGGCTTCCGGGCTTTGATAAGTTGTGACTTCCATGTAAAAAAAAGGCTTTCTTGTAGTTTTTCTGTTCCATGGCTAGATTCTTTTTTTATTATTATTTTATTTATTTACTCATATTAACGCCAAACACGATACATCGTCACTTATATGTAAGAGGTTATTTTGAATACGGTACAGGAATACTCTAGGAAAAGAATTGAGCAGCGAGATGTTCGTTCACATTTAAACTTGTCAGTACAGCCTAGGGATTGTTTGTACTCACTAGAAAGTCCTTACATAGGTCAGCATCAGAAATTAGTTATTGACAACAACCGGTGGTGTTCCTTGGAGTTTGGATGGCAACAAGTACCTTAATCATCACCACCACCACCACCATCATCATCATCATCATAAATGACAATGATGATCATTTTTATGCTAATGGACTACCACTTGCCAATATCAAATGTTACTCAAGGATAGGGGTTATTGAGATTGTCAGTTGGATGATGAAAAATACTATGAGAGGATTGGAAATGAGAGAATGATTCAACCATCTTTCTTGGCAACATTTAATGGTGATGATGAAGGGGAGAAGAAGAGGAGAAGGGGGGAGGAAGACGAGGTGAATAAAGATCTAATAGTATTTGAACCCATTTCGAATGCCTCGACAATATCCATTAGACTAAACACCACCACCACCTTCGCCCGTCCTCTGCTGGTATGTGATGATCTTTATATCCCAGATTGTTTCCATGGAAACTAAAACGCACAATGATTAAAATAAAGTGAAAACAGTCATCAAATAAAATTGATTTTTTTAATCTTTTGTGATTATTATTATTATTATTATTATTATTATTATTATTATTATTATTATTAATAATAATAATAATAATAATAATAATAATAATAATAATAATAATAAAATATCAATAACAATTTGCTCTCATATAAAAATAATTAAAAGAACGTTCAACTCCGCTCCATAAAAAAGGACAATCATTAAGAATTTGCTAATGGAATTAATCCCGTTCCCGATAATCTCTCCTACTACATTAATCCTTTTAAATCTTCTTATTTGGCCTGATGCTCAAATAGTACAAACACAAATTTAGAACGTGTTCGTAATGTAATTCGAAATCTAACGATGATTGTTGTGTGAGAGGGGTTTTGGCTTGTTATTTATGGCTTTCATGGCATTACTGTTTTATTGGCGGATTAGCGGCGTTATTTTATAAAAGAAAATAAAAGTTTTAAAAAAGAGAAAAAAAGTATCGCATGACGCAGTCGATAATCGGACTGACGCCATCTTGATGTGTCAAACCTGATGTCATTTCCCAAACCTCATTATGCTATAAAGAATGTATTGCATTGACAGTATTCAGATGGGATTTTTGTTACATGTTTTGGGCCCTACGCTAGTAAGTAGCGATTAAATTAGCTAGTATGAATTTTGATAAGGGTCACATTAGTACATGTCGGGATAACCCAGATCTGTAAAACAGTATCGTTCTTAGGATTGAACAGAATATCATTGACAACACAGGGATAGAGGTCAAACGCGCTAGAAAAAAACAGAAAAACTCTCCTAAGTTCATTGTCTCTAATAAAACCTTAAAAGAACTCAGCAAAAGTTTTCCTTGCGTTTTCCTACATGAGAAATTTATTCGTCTTGGTTAGACGAGAGGATCACAGTCACACATGAAACAGCGACGACAAAAAGCGACGATTGTGAAAAGACTAGAAAGAGCAGCAGCACTTCCTGGCTATACTGTTGGACAGAAAGTAATTGTGATAGAGATTCTCCCTGGAAGATACATTTTTGTATTTTTACCCTGCCATGTGTTGTCCTCCAGCTGCCAGTTCCAGTGTACGTGTTTCCGGTAGTTTCTCAATAGATTAATAAATTTCGTAGATATTTTGTACAGTTTTAAACATTCAGCGGGGGGGGGGGGTACTTGGAGGATTCTGACGTAGGCTTTCTTGTAGCCGTTTTTGCCATGGCTAGATTCTTTATTATTATTATTATTATTATTATTATTATTATTATTATACTCATATTCATCCCAAATACGGCACATGGTCACTGAGACGTAAGAGGTCACTGTGAATTAGGTACAAGGGCACTCTAAGAAAAGAGTTGAACAATATTCGTAACACCTTGAAAAGGACGTGGCGTACAAGGCAGAAGCAGGTCAAATGAGCTAGAACCCCCCTCCCTCTCCCTCTCCCTCTCCCTCTCTCTCTTTCTCTCTCTCTCTCTCTCTCCTCGGTTTATTGTCTCTAGTAAAACCTTGAAGAACTCAGAAAAAGTTTCCCTTGTGTTTTCCTACATGAGAAGTGTATTCGTCTTGGTTAAATAGACAAGACAATCACAATACTTGAAGCAGCATCGACAAAAAGCAACGACGATCTAGAGAATAAAAAGAGCAACACGTATGAACACATGTATGTATAAAGACTTTTATTTGATTTTGGTTTCTTGATTGCTCATAGGTGAAAACATAATATGTGTGATTTCTTTTAGAGGAAAATATTACTTGTGTGATTACTCGTTTTATGAAAATATAACATTTTTTTAATAATCTGAACTTAATGGAAGTTATATAGACATATTAAAGAAATTAGGGACACAGACTAACAGTACCTTTCTCGCCATAGATCTTGTTAGATCATCCATCTTGAAGAAGTAAAATTCCGATATAAAACCTATGCTGCTGACTTCATACAACTTAGCACCGAACCACAAGAGTGGGGACTCCTAAGACTTGGTCAATAATCTTCCTAGAGCTGAAGACTTGAACAAAATATCCGTTTTGCAAACATAAATTGTTAAAGTAGATAAGCTTTGCTTTGACGTAGCCTTTGTCCCTCTACTTTGTCTATTAGCTAGGTGCAGAGGTACCATCACAAAGACTCCTCAAAGACACCCAATGCTTGGCCTTGTTTGCTAACCAGGACAGTGAACATCGTCTTAACATCTTTTTATTCTACTTGGACATTTTGGAACACTTGCTTGTCACTTTATTTTGCATAATTATTCTGGGCTGAATTGAGGGTATAGATTTGACAACTAGTTTAGCTGCTGTTTCTGACTTGTAGTGCAGAAGCCCTAACTTTTAAGGAATATTGGAATGAGAGTAGTTCCATGTTACACATTGAATGGGGCCTTGCACTTATCTTCAGTGAGTTTACCCGTGGCCACAACCCCATAAATATAGACTCAGTTAATAGTCTATTTGTGTGAATTATGGTACTCAACAAACCCACTTTGTTCAACCTATCCTACGTAATAAAATAATGAACTACTCTCTCTCTCTCTCTCTCTCTCTCTCTCTCTCTCTCTCTCTCTCTCTCTCTCTCTCTCTCTCTCTCTCTCTCTCTGGCAACGAAAGAAAAGAGTGAAATGAAACGAAAAGGACATCAAAATTCTACCTCTCTCTCTTTCTTGATCAAAATCTGTTGCTGCAATCTATGTCGTTGTTAAAGATGGTTTTCATTTTAAAAAATTTACTGGTGATGAAAAACTATATTTTGAAAACAATAAAAAGCTATTAACGACAAAGATTCGATTTGGCCGGCATCCTTTTTGAAGTCACGTTCCGTTGACACGTTGTAAGTTGTCGAATGGATATTTACATCACTTCTTTTCCTTTTCTTTTTTTTTCTATTGAAATGTTCTTTGTTTTTTTTTAAATAACACCATTATTTGCTTCTTTGGTTTCGTTTACATTTTACAACAAGCTACACAATATACATATAGAGAAGCTGCAAATTTCTGAATTTACTCCATATGAGTGCTCTAAGGACATTTGTACACTATTGAGCTTCTTAAATTTTTGTGGCACACTTATCGCAAAAATATAATTATTTGGGTTTGTTTTACAATCCACAAAGGTACGAAAAAGTTGTCAAAAAAAAGGCAAATATATAACAAATAAATGTTATCAATGGTAATATGTTACTTTTCTAACTAACTGATTAAGTTTTTTGTGCTTTTATTTAACGTAAAATGCTTATTCGGTTCGAAAAAAAAGTAGTGTTGCGCGCTACGTGAGAATAAAAAATGACTGCGATGTCTCTACATGTTTGAAGTGTTTACAATGACTTAAAAATATATTTTTTTTAGTGGTGATAGAAACCCGCCTAATAAATGTTACCGTCATAGTTATTGGATCGGTTTCTACCACCATTTTGCTTTATTTTTCAGTTGAACTCATCGCCTCCTTAAAGGATGCATGGTCATTTTTATAGCCTTCTGGGACCAGGACAGGACAGTTCTAACAGATATCCTGGCAAATGGTACCGAAATTATAGGAGCTTATTATGCTTATCCACTTGAGGAAATTAAGAGAAGCTTTCAAAATCAAGATCAGCAAAGGTATCCTTCTCTTGCAAAACGATGCTCCGGTTCACAACATGCATGTCGGCAGATAAGAAGTACGGGCCTGTGACTATGAGATCCTACTAGATCCCTCTATTCTCCTGACCTTGCACCATCTGACTTTCATCTCTTCCCAGCCATGAAGTTTTTTTGTTCATTTTTTAAATGAAAGCGTTTCACAATTGATGCAGTCTTGATTTCTGAAGTCAGATCGTGCTTGGAAGACCAACATGGGGTGTTCTACAAAAACGGTTCCTAAGACTGCATTAAATGATGGGTGAAGTCGTAACTCTGGGTGGTTCCTATGTAAAGAAATAACTGTGCCAAATTTCGTTGTTTTACAAAACACTACTTTTTGAACGCTCCTTTGACTTTTTTATTATATAGTGGAGGATTTCTTTCCAAATTCATTTCAAGCGACGGGGTCAATATGAGATGGTTGTCTGACTTGCTATTTGTTTTCTCGTTTCCTCTCACCACTTGAAATGGTTTCATTCAGGGATTAGAAAACGGCAAATGTTTTAATCGCTAACTTTTATATGACGAGATAGAAGTGAATAATGTGTGTATTGGTCTTTGTTCATATCTCCTATAATCTATAATAAACATAAAAAAAGGAGAAGGGTAGGGGGAGAGACAAAGATTAGTACAGGAAACTAGAATACCAGTTTCTGTGCTATTTTTATGTCCCTTTACGAAGATTAAAACGTAATGAGAGAATGATTCAACCATATCTACTGCAAAAACTGTGATACCAATGTTAGAAAAGTAGATCTTAGAAATCAACGCCTTCGGGGAGGGACGCTCTGATCTGCAAAAGGAGCATGGGCAGCTCCGTCGGCATTTCCCGGTGAGGACGCTTCAGACGATTAGCAATAAACTAACCATTTCTCAAAGAGACAAGGCTAAACCTGGAAGGGTGGACCGCCTAGAATTGCACAGAATTAAACTTTCACCGTAAAATCAACAGGGACCGGGTCATTACAAGAATGGTCTAATCTCTGTTGATTTGGGGCCCAGGGTAAAAATCCCTAGTTGAACAGCTGATGATCTGTTGATATTTTGCATCACATGACTAATCTTTATGTCTAGAATCCTTGTTCCTACTTTGAAAAAAAATTAATATGATTTAAATTCTAAAAGATGTCTAAACTATATTTTTTATTAGATGACTGACTAGGTGTGTCAGAAATTTCGTGAAAAATAGTGAATAATTCCACCCCGTCTTTTGAAGCTTATAACTCCTCGAAAAATGTAATTCAAGCCCTAATTTTTTTTTTTTCAATTTAAGAAGCAAGGACCAAGGTTTCATTAAAAAAAAAAACAAACAACGTGTTTTTTTGTTTTTTTTTGTAAAGGACTTTGGACTTTACAGGTAAATTTCTAAAAAACACTACTTTTTTGTTTTAAATTTGAATATATTATTTATTGACCTTTTCTCTTCAATTTGTGATATATAAAACTTTGGTGAGTAAATTAATTATTTACTTTTTAATAGACACTTGAAAATGGGGGGAGGCGTGAATATAAAAATAAACGTGTGTCTAAAATATTATATTCAGTTTATTGGAAAGAGCATAAAATTTCACATTGACCCTGAAAATATCGTAAAAATAGAATCAATAGCAAAAATTTTGATAGATTTTTAAAGTTTAAAAATTGAAAAATATTGAGTTCGTAAAATTCATTACTGTTTTTTTTTAAATAAAAAAAAATATTTCTATTACTTTTAAAACAACTTTAATAGTTTATTTTGGAAGTATACTCCATAAAGAAAATAAACAACCCACTTTTAAAAGAGAAATTACGAGTTTTTTTATATTTGATTCGCAGTTTCGTGTTAGGGGTGTCAAAAATTCCTACAAAAATTCTGATACACCTAATGAGTGAGCCATATTGTTAAAACTTCACAAAAATCTAACCTTAAATTTCACAAAGAGTTTCTATCCTCTTTTTACCTTTTTTGCGTAAAACTCAATTAGACTAAATATATCGTACATTTCGTCACCTTACACCTAGCAACTGTGTTCCAAAATCCATAATGATCGGTTAACATTCATAGTGAAGCCTGCGCTTACAAATATATACACATATAGACGTACCTAACTTTATATAGATATCGATTAGAATGAATAAATGTTGCCATACGTGGAGTTCATGTTATGACTCATGCAACTGTCGCACACGCACGAGCGCGCACATACATATAAATCAAATAAGAACTAAGCCACAACAGAAACAACGGCCGACAAATGTCTCTTGAGGATATGAAACCCGGTGTAATGTTGAGAGTTGTGAGGGAGTCGTATATGTAAAATACATATTGAATATCCACAAAAACATGATTTTAATTTAATGCGTAATTATGGCTGATGTCTCGAATTGGTCCCTTGATGGTTCCTATCAATATGCGGATGTGATTATGCGTGAATGCGTGTTTGGTTTGTGTGTGTGACAGAAAGAGAAAGG
Organism: Euprymna scolopes; assembly: GCF_053919585.1. Classification (NCBI taxonomy): domain Eukaryota; kingdom Metazoa; phylum Mollusca; class Cephalopoda; order Sepiida; family Sepiolidae; genus Euprymna; species Euprymna scolopes. The sequence continues at coordinate 5,467,745 of NC_136513.1, forward strand.
AGACAGAGGGAAAGATAAAGAGGCGGAGAAAGAGCATACACACACCGAACAGCTGATTCAAGTATATAGTTCTCTACTACTGCAAGAACTGTGACAACACGGTTGGAAATGTGGGATTTAGAAGTAAGCGCCTCCGAGGAGGGGCACTCTGACCTGCAAAAAGAACATAGGCAGCTCCGTCGGTATTCCCCAGCCAGGAAGCCTCAGACGATTAGCAATAAACTAACCTTAGGGTGGACCTCCTAGAATTGCACAGAACTAAACTTCCACCGCAATATCAACAGAGACCGGGTCATTACAAGAATGGTCTAATCTCTGTTGATTTGGGGCCTAGGGTAAAAATCCCTGGTCGAACAGCTGATGATTTGTTTATATTTTGCGTCACATGACTTAGCCCGTTTCGGGGCTCCTCCTATTAAATCCAAAAGGCCTCCATCGGGATCAGTAATTTAACAAATGAAACCACTTTTTTCACGAATACATGCAGGAGTATAAACACAATGGGCATTTGTGCCCAGGAGCACACACTAAAGTTGCAAAACGAACTTTCATTAATTTATTATTCATTTTCTATAGTTTCTTATTGAATGATCGGCTTCATTTATTACACTCAGTTCTCTTTGTGCATATTTTCTACATTGTGCATAATTGTATAGCATTTAGGATGAAAACCTATCTAGCACACGCACATGTGTGTGTGTGTGTGTGTGTGTGTGTGTGTGTGTGTGTGTGTGTGTGTGTGTGTGCTAGAAAGGTATATATTACAATAGAAAAATACGAGCATGAAAAGTAATATGGTTAAGCTTAAACATGGAAAAGTAAAGGACTAGTTGTTAAAACTGGAAAAGGACAAGATATTCTAGTAAAAAATATAATAAATTTATAACTTAAAATATTGCAGCATTAAGAATTGATTATATAATGTCATAAATTTAATTTAAAAAAAAATTCTTTGTGTTGCAATATTTTAAGTTATAAATTTATTATATTTTTTTACTTTTCTTTTCCAGTTTTAGCAACTAGTCATTTACTTTTCCATGTTTAGTAATATGGTTAACCATATTACTTTTTATACTCCAATTTCTCTATTTTAATCCATTATTTTTCCAGGTTTTCAATAAATTCACTTGTTCTTCGTTTAATTTCAGTCTTATTTGTTTTTTTGTTTTTTTGCCCCCATAAACACATATGTAATAACAATGTACTGCACTCGTCTGCTTTCAATAAAATCCCCCAATTATCTCCCTTTCATGTTTTCATTCTGTATGTTTCACTTGTTACTTCTCTCGGATTAGTAGCAACAGTAGTCGCTAAAGCGACGTGGTTGCTATGGAAACCAGCCATAAAAAGCGTCGCTCATCTCCTTTTATATTTTTACAATTTTGAACACTAGAAAATTCATCATAACTTTTGTTTTACTGAACGAAAATTCCAAATGTTTTTTTTTTCACAATATAGCCGAGAAGGTGATCAATAAAGTGTAATAATTGTTTGAAATTTGGTCGAAAAATGAGTGAGCGGTGAAGCTTTAAAGCATTCCTAAATGACTGAAACTGCCACATAACCATATATTCAAACACGGTACTGTTTGAATTTTATTATATATATATATATACATATATATATATATATATATATATATATATATATATATATATATATATATATAAGTGACCTTGTCTGTGTATGCGGAACGATCTCTATCAAATTAACATGCCAATTTTTATTCTACAGACGTGAAACTTGATATATGGAGGATTTGGACCTGTAGATAAAATTCGATTTAGTTTTTAGCGGGTAAAAATAGTTGCTAATGGAGTAAAAAATGAAACATGAACTAAGTAGACGTAAGTCGACGTAAAGTGCTCTTGTACGCATGTGCATATACACATTTATAGGTTGAAGTCAGTTAAATTTTAACGTTTTCTTATCCATTTAACGATAGCTCAGACGATAATGACTAAGGATGGAGCATTAAATGTTTTTGTTTCGATTTTATCTGATGGCACCAAAGTCATTTTTTTTTACTTTTAGAATCCATATAATTATAAAACTCAAATGAACTTGTAACGGGTGTTGTAACCCACATCCGGTTTACAACTTCCGGTTGCGCATGTGTACATAAACATAAGCCCATAACAGTGTAAACAAATAAACGCAAATCGACATTTATTTATTTAATTGATTCTCCACTTTTTAATACGCCTTTCTTAAAAACATTCATACATTTTCTTCTACACTAACAACATAAACAAATAACCCCGAAAATATGTTTTTTTTAATTTGCGTTACAAATAAATAATCAACGCGACAATAAAACGTATTGTTTTACAGTGTATGTTTTCAGTGTCCCAATTAGTTTTGTTTTTTTTTTGTTTTTTTTTTTTGTTTTTTTTTTCGCGTTTAAATTATCCAAATAAACAATTGTTAATACTTTCTGCTTTTTTTTTTTTTACATCGTTCATTTTCGCATTGTCTGAATTAGTTTTATTGACCTTATTATAAACATATAAATTAAATGTTTGACCCAATGGGTCATGAATGTTTGTTTAAAATGAATGAAAAAAGTTGCATTTTATTTTCATTTTCTATTTAAAAAGCCATTCTTAACACGGGGAAAGAATTTTTAACTATTCTGTACTTTCAACTAACAATTTCATTTTAAAAAGATATATAAAAATTTGAATTTTACTTTAAGTGAACATTTACCTATAAGTATGGTAAACCACTTATAATTAAATGGCTGTAAGTTTTGTTTTTTTTTTTGTTTTTTCAAAAACAAACTAAGCACATGTAAAGTAACATAATTATCTAATAATCCTCTGGACAACACTCCCTACTCTTTTTAATACATACAATCTATAAAAGATACCATATTACTAGACGGTGCATCTTCATCTTGTTACCTAGCACCACCCCTCCTCTACTGATGAGAAACATTAAGCTTCGAAATGCCTGGCATAAGCATAACATTTTATAGCAAGCCCCACTCTCCTCAATGGTTTACTTCTACTTGTGCAGCTGCCATTGTGCAAAGGTAGCATGCGTACCGCAGATTTAACCGACATAAGTCCAGTTCAAACAGACAGAAGTATATAGAAGCCAGAAATAACTGTAAGAAAGAAATAACGACAGCTAAGAGAGAATTTACTGAAACCACCAAAAAACAAACGCATCGAAGCACAAAAATTAGGAAATCGTGACATCTGGAAAATCTACAACAATGCAGTAAATAATGGGCAATCAGCAATTCCCTCACTATCCAACAATCATGAGGTTGTTTGCTCAGCAACCGTGAAGGCTAACATGCTTGCCAGTCGGTTTGCCTCAAACTCCACACTGAAACCTGCTAACCACCCCCTCCCTGACTTTGCTTTGCGGACTGACGCCACACTAGACGATCTGAAAATCACCCCTTCTCAGGTGCATGGTATTATAAAAAATCTTGACACTTCAAAAGCATGTGGACCTGATCTCATCCTGGCTGTGCTATTAGAAAAGTGCTCCGCCGAAGTAGCTCCAGTTCTCTCCAAACCTTACAACAAATGCCTTAATGAATCTTGTTTTCCTGCCTGCTGGGAAACTGCTTCTGTGGCACCAGTTTTCGAGAATTCTGGCGAAAGAACTGACCCATTAGCCTCCTCCCCCTTTTCGCCAAAATATTTGAGTCCATAATTAACCAAGCTCTAGTCCATCACCTTACAAATGCTAAACTTCTGACCGATCAACAATATGGAATTAGGCAAGCCCGTTCCACAGCAGACATCCTAACTGTAATCTCTGAACGTATATACCATTCACTGGACAAAGCAGGGGAGGGTAGAGAGATATATCTTAGGTTTTTGACAGGGTATGGCATGAAGGTCTTCTCAGGAAATAAGATCATACGGTATCACTGGTAGAATACTTAACATAATTGAATCCTTCTTAGATAAGAGAAAATTTCAGGTTGTCCTCGACGGTCGTACATCAAAACAATATGATATAAATGCGGGAGTGCCTCAAGGGTTTATCCTTGGACCTCTATTATTCCTAATATTCATAAATTACCTCCCTAACAAAATTGTCTGTGAGATGGGTATATATGCTAATGACACCACGCTCTATAACAGACACGACAGAAAAACAAATGAACATATATCTAAAGAAACGGCAGAAACACTAGAGGATGACCTCCAATCTGTAGTGGGATGGGGACGAAAATTGATGGTCACATTCAATGCTGCCAAGACTAAACTTGTTTCTTTCAATAATTACAAGAAACCTTCTGTACCACCAGTAGCAATGGCCAATGACTCTTTATACTGAAAACTCCTCTTTTAAACTCCTCGGCCTAACGTTCACAGTAAACATGAGTTGGAACAATTACATTGAGAGCACTGCCAAGACCGCTGCGAATAAGGAAGGCTCTCTTTACCGTACTAGAAAGCTACTAACGCCCGAAAGTATCCTGTACCTCTATAAGGTCACCATTGTTGTCATATTTGGGCTGGTGCATCTGCTACTAGTCTCTCGCTCCTAGACAAGGTTCAAAAGAGAGTCGCCAACTTGACATGTCCTGAAATGTTATCTAAGCTTCAGCCTCTGTCCCATCGATGAAATGCAGCATCCCTCTGCCTGTTCTACATCATTATATATTTTTCTATTATCAACACATTTTCCCCTTGTATCCACCTGCATGTCGAACTTTTCATTATATATATATATATATATATATATAAGTCTCCATTAAGAGTATCCTTATATACTTCTTTGATCCTCTTATATATATATGTGTGTGTGTGTGTGTGTGTGTGTGTGTGTGTGTGTGTGTGTGTGTGTGTGTGTGTGTGTGTGCAAAAACTATTAAACTGGAGAAGTACAAAATATACTTTTGTACTTACTTATTTTATTTTATTCTATTTTTTTAGTTTTTCACGAATTAGTCCAATATACAAATTATACCCCGTAATATATAATAATCACAAGAGGATTGATTCTATAATGATTCATACGCAATCTGCATCAATTAAAATATCATTATAAAGCGTATTGTACGACCGGGCAACACCAGGCTGCCCGATAATATATATATATATATATATATATATATATATATATATATATATATATATATATATATATATAAGGTACTGCAGTTTGTTTCACGTTTGTAGTTTACAGGTCGTGCTATTCTTTTATAACTATAAGTATCGTGGTTTCAACTGAAATAGTTTTGTATTATCGCATCGTTCGTATTTTGGTGTCTAGATTTATCGTTTTTTTTTTTAAACTTGAAAAACTTAATTATTGATAAGAAAGTTAAATTTGTTCTATTTGTTTTCTTGGAATCTCTCTTCTAGTGGAAACTTTTCTTTTTCTATTGAAAAATAAACTCTCGAAGCCTCGTGTTAAAAATGATTTTAAATCTTTTCACTGCACCTCTTCTTCAAGACAAAATTTTATTTTAAATACTATTTCCCGACGTTGGAGATTTTCCTTCCGTCGATTTGATACACCTTGTGTGTTTCACTATTATTGTTGTAATTAATAATTTTTAAGCACACCACATAAATGTTTTTCAAAAATTCAACCTCGCCAGTTGTAGTAATGATGATGTATCCGATATAACTCTGAGTTCTTGTCACCAGTATTTTGTGTGATATAAGTCCAGTTTATTTTGTGTTCGAATAAGACCGAGTTCCTCGTCGCCAGTGTTGTGACTTTGAAGGGCCGATTATAAATAAGGCAAAACCGTGGTATATTTACAAAAGTGTGTATTTTACAGAAGTACATAATAGTATGCAACAGAAAAACTAAAGACAAAACTAAATTTAAAAAAATAAGACTCCCGGGTAACGCTGGATAGTTGCATGCTCTATTCTTTATAAGATATATAGGAAGAATACCACCTAAAAACACGTCTAGTCTCTATTTATGTGCCTCCCCAGATGGTCATAAGCACAATGTCGAGTTTTTAATGTGAAAAATTCAGCTCTCCAAAATGGAGCAATCTAAAATTGAAGAAGAATTAAAATTGCCTCAGTCTAGACGGATTTCTCTTTCACCGACCGAGAATAAAACAGATTAAATGTATTATCGACACAGATACTACACTTTGATTCCTCGTCTAGTGATTAAGGAACCATTTATTTATTTTTTCATATTATTTAATAGTTTACGAAGCTTGTCGAAATCGTACCATACCTTTCGTTTAAATTAGAACAAAAATGTACGTAATAGCAATCTTAATTTTTCAAATCAATAATGTTAATTGTATTTTAGTGCTGAATCATGTCGGAATTACCATTTTATAGGATCCTATCCTAGCATGAACTGTAAAACAAATTGCTGTAAAATTTTGTGACAATACGTTAAACAAACAGGAAACAAAGCCCTTTTATAAACAACAACGATATATTTATTCGGTTGACCTTCACAGTTGAGTGTAGGTTGCCAAAAGTCTAAGTAGTGTCGGAGTGAAGAAAGAAAAAATTCCTGTGGCGAATTCAGTAAAGTTTGGTGGTATTCCTTTAATGCATGGTTTAATCCTGTGGAAAATTCTGCACAAACATGAATCCCTTTACTTTTTTTTACGTAGACTACAGGCGTATTCTACTTTCAATAATACTCCTGTATCAGTAAGTTGGTGCTTTTTTTTCTTGGAATAATATATCTTGAGTGAAGATAGCTTTGCTCAGTGCCAGTAACAAAGGCAAGAGAGAGGAGCTGGGATCCGTCTTTCTACTGCGGTGCTAAGTAAATCTCTGACTTCTGTTTGCAATTGCCAAAGGGGCCGAAGTATTCCTTCAAAGGACAGTCGAAATTAATGCATTATGGAAGCTGATAGGCCCTCATGCGACCCAATCACATACATATATCGCAATTAAATAAATGAAAAAATATTGAACGCATGCAGAAATTTTTATTTGAAATGGATATTCTCTGAGTTTTATTATTATTAAGAAAAATAGGGAGGCTTGACGAATAGCTGGCCTCGGCATCCACATTTTTAGGAGGGGATCTGTAAACCTAGAGGCCGATCACTGGCGTGTGACCGACCCATGCGTTACATTAAACGTCCTGGAAACGGCCCGCGTATGAAGATCTGTCGATTAGACGTCTTTTGTTAGAAGTAAGATTAAAGGCATGCCTGGAATGTTGGGTGTGGCTGTCTCCTTCACTCAGGACTATGCCCTCGCTCTGGTGGCATTCTGGCTGGAATCTTCTTCGTTTCCTTTGACTTAAGGCAGAAATTTAATACAGGCACAAACAACGCACGACACGCTTGTAATATATAAGATCTTAACTATTTTATTATACAAAATATTTACAATATATATGACAGTATTAACATACAGATCAACTTAACACAATTGGCTTCTTAAAAATAACTAACCTTAACTAGTGCTGAGGGGGGGGACCCCTCCTCTCATTTACGGAGATACAAAAATATACGTCTTGCTCATGCTATCCGGACGAAGAGAGAGAGAGAGAGAGAGAGAGAGAGAGAGAGAGAAAAGAAAGGGAATTGTGGGATTGCTTATTTCTGTGTATTCCTCCGCTTACAGCCAAATCACCTCCTGGTTATGCTGGGGTGTATTAACAACCACCACAACCGGGGCATTAAGATATAATGTCACAGATCTAGTCATACTCAAACTATCTATTGGAAGAAGATAAACATTGTACGGAGGCAACATTTGAATTAAATCAAAATTTAGTGGTTTCGCAAAGAGTCTGACAAAAATAATGTTAGAAGACGACATCGGATTAAGTAGATCAACGTGATGTTTATGGGGATGCCTAAATTGGGCCATCCACTCCTATTCATACTATTTCTCAGTACTAGGATTTATACCTGAGTCTTTAGATCATACAATCAAGAAGTTGGTCTCATGCATCACCAAACCATTACACATCACTGTGTGGCCACGACTTACCATTTTCTTTGAGGAGAATAGTGTCGTGTCTATTCTGTTGTTACGAGACCTTCCTCCCATACATTATCTCCTCTTTGGTGGTGGGGTTAGAGTTGAGGTTAGGAACAGCGTAAGAACAAAATTTAGTTATATTAAACATTTTAGCTCTATAATGAGTGCTAAATGTTCGCGATTAGTTTTGTATCACATTGCAACCAATGTATAGTATCAATCGAAATAATAGCATTTATCCAAGCACAGGTGCGCAAAGTTGGTGGGAGGGAGGAAGCATGAGGAGGTACTCTTATAGGAGAAATCATCAGTGTGCTCAGTTATTTGTGCAAAAGTATATATTTTTTAAATTGTCACTATGAATTAGTTTGCTCTTCCATCGATACCTTCGGTTTCACCGAAATACTGAAAACATAGCTCACGGGCTTAATGATATCAAATGTAACTGAGTTGCCAGAGTTGCCATGAAAGCGAAGGTATGTATGGAACATTAACCTAATGTATAATGTCAATTGAAATAATATCATCCTTCCAGCCAGAGGTATGTAGAGTGGGGGGGGGACAGATATTTGATATCCAAATTGAGATGGGACATTTAATAACTTTCAAATCATTTTTTTTCATGATATTTCTCGGTATTAGGATTTCTACTTGAGTCTTTGGGACATACAATGAATTAGTTTTTCTCGTGAATCGCCAGGGAATCAGCAGACTTCTGGATGCCTCTGTGGAATGATAAAATCATAATAGTGTACACTCCATTTTATCAAGATTAGCCACACGTTTGACGAGCATGTAGGGCATTGCTAAAATCCACTGTGCAACAATAGCGCACCTGTGTGTGAAAATAAAGCAGTTAAAACAACGCCGTGTTCGAAGACATTTCATGTATTAAATTTTCCTGGCATCTGCAATAAGTAGGGGGTATCCAACAATATTAGTACTATCTCCCTTTTTCATACTAATTCTTAGTACTAGGACTTCTACTTGAATCTTTGTGTAAAGGAAACCAACATATGTTTAAACACAAGACCCACACGTTGTATGCAGTTTACGTCGCAAAGGAAACAAAGCCAAAGATTAACTCGACTCCTGTTTTAACGATGGAAGTTATTTTCGGGTACATTTCCGTATAAAACGTGATTCCAAACGTGCTCTCGAACATGCTCTCAAACGTGCTCCCCTGTCCGTTGCACACGTTCTTTTTTATTGTCTTTTTCTTTATCCTTATGGTGACGTCATTTCCCATTTCGTATGCGTGGCGTCCGCGCTCTGTTACATTTGAGGCATACGATCAATGAGTTGGTGACAGGCATCAACAGGTCATCACCAAACCGCTGTACACCACTGTTAGTGAGGGCAATCCGTTTTATAGATCAGGGTAATCCCCCCCTTTTTATGATGAATCGCCACTTATCAAAACTAAAAATCACCGAAACAAATATACTGATAATTGAATTGGAATGAATACTTAAAGATGATTTAAAATCTCCACATTTCTCCAACTCAACAACAATAGAGAAGCTCAGTGGATGTTGGCAACCTTCACGTGATTCCTCTTGTAAGTACCCGATATTCTTCTAGAAAGAATTCTTAATAGAAAGATATCGGGGAAACGAATTCCAACGAATCATTGCGAACGATGTTCATTAACAACAACAACAACAACAAATACAACACTAAATAACAATCAGAAAACAGCAATTATTTTCCTCTTGTCAGGAACATCGCTTATGGAATGTGAGGATTAAAAGATAAGATAGAGGTGAAGTGAAAATAAATACAAGGTCCACTTTCTAACGGACAGTGCACGCGCGCACACGCACATACATGCCTACACGGA
>NC_136513.1:5480000-5492500 GCF_053919585.1 Euprymna scolopes
TATGGCCCCTGTCTGGAAATGAAGTCATTGTAATTTCCGTTCGATGTCTCCCTTACTCTCGAGCTCCAAGCCTTTCCATTAGCACAATTAGGTCTGACAAAAAATACGTATAATAATAAAAATGTCCAAAAACAAAAAATAAATCGACATTCAAATTATAAATGCTAACGTGATTTACAGTTTAGTCAAAATACCCTTTACTCTGAACAAATTCCAAAAAAGCGTTTTATGATTTTTTTTTTTAATAATATTATATGTGACGAACAACATTCTAAAAGTTTACCAAAATCTGATCACCACAAAGGCCTAACTATGACGTCATAAACTAATGACAACCATTGCACTAAAGATAACCAATATTTCCATATTTCAAAGCTGTAGTTGTTGCTTACAGAATAGTTTGCATTTTGATATGATATATTTTGCTATAACAATTGGTCAAGATCAAAGTGTAGTATCTGTTCTTCAGATGCTGCACTTCCATTTCTCGTTCTCTTTCGGCGGAGGAGAAATCCTTCACGACTGAGACAATTTTTATTTTTGTACCACGTTAAAAAAACGACCCTGGTGTCTAACTCTGTCCCGTGGGGAGGCATAGTAAATAGGTACATGGAAATGCGAGGTCATGACGTCATCGATGACATCATAACATACATGTATATTTCTAAAGATTATAGAATACGCAGTGCATTTTAAGACATATCTCATCACTAAATAACCGTCAATTCAATAGTCACTATTTTCATCATCAAACACGGTTTCCTTACTCATATTGTCACAATGCCTTTCTTGACATTGTCTGCATACCCGTGAACAGATAAGTCTGTGCCTTTTGCAAGTGCATCGAGGTGTGCAACAACCATCAGAACAGTTGCAATAAATTATTTTCAGAAGTGATTTATGACGCAGGTGAAGTAGCCATCATCACAGGAACTGTGACTGTTGTTCTGCAATTCGTATCTCTTCAATAGTGTCCATGGTCTCCTTATTGTCTGTCCAAAGCATCATGTGACAGTAACTCCGAAGGGCGTGCTACTTCGTTGCAGAGGATGCCGGTGGCAGTTGTTTAAGTGTAGAAAGCTTTTGGCTGAACCAACTTTTTGGCAGAGGCTAAAATACCTCATCGCAGACAGATTGTCTCCTGGTTTGCCCCCGAACAATGCCACCATCGCTTTACACCAAGAATCTTCAATCTCAGCTACGTTTTTCTTTGGCGTTGAAAACATCTTAGCACAGCTCTTTAAGACAGAGTTTTCATTCAAAACCTTTTGTAGAGTGAAAAAACCGCGGAGGTTGTATCGCATCCCGTGAATGCATGCGGGAATAGATTACTGCTGCAGACATCGTATATGTGTGCATGCATGCATGCGAGCATTGACGCGTCAATTTATAAGACACGTCTTAATGTTGATGGATGCTGTGTCGGTGATAATATCGAACTATGTTGTGTGTGGTTCTATTTATCGGAAAATGTCTTGACCACTACTTAACTTTTATATAGATTGCATAGAAATAACGTGAGTTCAAAAACATCTGACATTAAGGGTCGATATGATCAAGGGTGAGGATTCTAAAAATTTGCAAGCATAGATATACACACGGACAAAGTGCCATTATATATATATATATATATATATATATATATATATATATATATATATAAAGGCACTTGTCTGTGTGTATGTCTGAGTGTGCGTTCCTTTCCTATGGACTCCGAAACAGCTGGGCCGATTGTTTTGAAATTTCACACAAATGTACTTTATGTGTTTGGCTGTGGTTTTCGATAAGTTTTATATCGGTATGTCTTTTTTTTATTGAAAAATGGGCGCTTTCGTAGATTTCGAAAGTGTTGGAACTGTGGAACATTCGTTGATCATCATTCGATATTGTTCAAATTCTTCCTAAATGTATGTCGCTTTAAATTAGAGGTTTTAAAGAAAATGATTCGTGTTTTACCAGGCAATCACCTTTTATCAAGGTTTGAAGGCACTCGAGGCGAAGGGGTTAAAAGTGTTGTTCAGTAATGATAGAAATGTGGCAGAAATTGAAATTTTTTATACGATTGTATGAATTATAATAAAATGATAAAATAATGTTTACAAATGAAATATATATATATATATATATATATATATATATATATATATATATATATCGATCTTGTGAAAATCCGTCGCCTCTGTCGAAAGTTTGAGGCAGGCATACATACATAAGACTTCCTTCAGTCTTGACAGACTATGGATACCCACTGTAAGGATGCCTGCGCGTGAAATTTTTGTGGCAAGAGTTGCGCAATCACAACCACGCCTTTCATGAGTCGACATTGATGAATACCAGTGGCAAGTGGAGGTTCAGGACGACTGGAAACAATGCCGAGATAAGTGGAAAGCACATACAGCGCCTCGCTTTGCCAAATTATGACCCATCTGGTACTGGCCAGGCTCAACGTTGCTTAACTTCGGTGATCTGGCGAGAACCAGTGTGTCAACGTGATACATACATACATACATACATACATACATGTAAACAGATAGGTGAGATTTATATTATAGATATATATTATGGGTCTGTTCGAGCGTATATTCTGTCCCCCCCCTAACACGGTCGACATATGATACGATGCTAATTTTACGTTTTTAATTTGTGTCAAAAAGTGTACCTCCCCGGGCACTTCCTAAAAACGGGAGTAACACAGACACGCGATGTCGATATTAACCAAAGTTGAGTAAAACGTGACCATTTCTGTTAGTGTGTCTGCGTATCTACATATACTTCCGTCAAAATCCACAGAAATCAAGTATTAGCCCCTTTTTTTCTGTGGCCAATACTTGATCTCTATATATTATTCGTAGGTATTTGAATAGTCTATTACAATTCTCGTTTATCTCTCAAACGTTGAGTTAGCAAAGAAGTTTGTAATGATAATTTTCCTCTCACTTACTGACCAGTTAACTACGTTATAGTATATCATTATTTTGGTCTCTTGGTCTTGATGGATTCCAGGACAATAATTCATCTACTCTGGTGGAGTATCCAGCTTCGTGCTGTTACTTGGGGGAACATTACTTAAAGAACCAGTGTAGGATAGCTACACCGAGGAGGTCTTATTTGGACTTCGAATACTATTTTATTTTGAATGTTTAATCACGGTTTACATGTATGATGAAGTATCCTTATGCCAGTTGTCCTGACAAAACCCCTCTACAGAGTGACCTTAGACACTCGAGGATAGTATCTAGTAGACATTCAAGTTTGTTTGTTTGTTTGTTTGTTTTGGGGGGCGGGGGGTATCTGTGCGTACATGCGTATGTGAACGCATGAATTTTTGTTCGTATGTGTGTTCTTTTTTATACATTCGCGAACGAACGTCTGTTCGTGAGTGAACGTATGTCAACGTATATGTATTTGTGCGTACGCGTGCGTACGTGTTTGTAAATGTATTTATGCGTGCAAGTATGTATGTGTGTATGTATGTGTGTGTGTCGCAGTCAATTTCACAACAATAGCACCAACATTATCACCATGGTCGCAACTACTGCGTAGTCAGCATCACCATAACGACAGTTATTGCTACAGCAGCTTCAAATTAATTACAATGAGATGACTGCAATGATGTATACTACTATTTCCAGACCACCACTACCATCACTACTACTACTACTACTACTACCATCACTACTACTACTACTAACACACCATACTACTACTACTAATAACAACAACAACAACAACAACAATAATAATAATAATAATAATAATAATAATAAAATCCAGCCTCAGCTGATACCTCACTAGGAGTTCTCATACAAGTCATCATTAGTGATTATTCATTGACTATAACCGTTGATGTTCCCTGGAGTCTGAGTGACAACAAGTCTCTCCATCCCTTCCGATTTCTATTGCAAATGATTTTGCATTATCACAACAGTCGTGTACCATTAGTTTCTCGCTGATAATAACCATTTTTCTTCTTTGGGAATTGGGTGGCAATAAACCGTCTCAATGTCCCAGTACTCTACGCAGTAGAGGTCTGGTTAGTGTTCTCCCTCCTCGGTCTTTCTTGATCCTTCACAACTATTTTGGCTAGTGTCATCACAATTATCAGTTAATAAGATTTCTTGCAGTTTCAGTTTTCTTGGGCTCGTGGGTGATGTTGTTCCTGTTTTTCTTCTATTTCTATTGCAACTTCCGTGTGACTGATTAGTATTCATACGTAGTTTCTGGAGGTTGGTTTGTACATTACTAGCAGACCCGAAGTTGCCCGGGATCGAATGATGATCAATGAATGTTTCACACTATCATATTTTTATTTTCATTAAAATCGGTGGAAACAACTCGATTGATTGCCTGCTGTAGTTGAGGATACACCGCAGTGCACTGGGAGGAAGCTTCATATGCCTCCCCGCACTGACTTAGTCATACATTGCACTGTAGAGAACCTTTTGTTGATTTTATAAAATTCTTTTTATGTAATGGCTTGAATTAAAGTTTAAGGTGCAAAAGTCAAGTATCATACTTCAACCGTGCTCTAAACAGAAACATTCATTTCAGCGGCGCTTCTAACATATCAAAGAACTTACTATTGATTTTATATGTCGGGTTTTTCGGTTTGTGTGGTAATAAATCTTCTCACATGCACTTGTGATGTTAGGCTGTGTAAGGTGTTAACTTTGGTCAAAATTGCCTGCTCCTTTTTTCATTGAATTATTTTGATTATCAATACTTATCGAAAACATTCCGATACTAAACCTATCTAAGAACACTGCCAGGCACATAATGTACCTTCATGTAAAATTTTATAAAAATGGGTCCAACCGTTTTCGAGTTCATAGGAAACGAACTTATACACGCACACACACGCACACAAAATTTCCCTTCTATAATAGTAAGGTAGGTAGGTAGGTTGGTTAGTAGTAGTAGTAGTAGTAGTAGTAGTAGTAGTAGTATATAAAATATTATTCTTTTTTATTCTTTTATAGAAGTATATAGACATTATTTTGCCATCTAATTTACATGGGTGTATGTGGTGTGTAGGCAGGTAGACCAATGAACAGATGGGTACAGATCCGTGACTAATGTTTTATTAGTATTGGGGGTTTTTTATATATAAAAATATTTGAGAGAAATTTGAGTATTAGCTATATCGACCACCCGATCTTATTGGTGCGAAAGCTCGACTAGTATCTAAGGTTCAAGGAGGATTAAAAGGTCTATAAGATAGATAAACATCCAAGCCTCCACTGAAAAAGAACTGGAATCTTAAGGATGTTTTTTTTTTTTGTATTCAAATCCAAAGAAAACAATCGGTCGTTATCAGCCAAAACACAATCTAAATCTGCAAAACGCACATAGACTTTACACGATGTCGGAAGAAATTGAGAGTATTGGAGCATTGGGAAGACTTGCTGTCACTCAGACTCTGAAAACAGTTAACAAGTAAAATAATAAAGAAGTATCATTCATAAATATCTACAAAAAGAGTAAAGTGACTTGCTGGTAATGGTGCCCTACAAACGCACTTATCCAAGAGTTCTATTGAGGTAAACTCCAAAAACGTGTAAAAAAACCAGCGATTTGTTGTTGCACTCTCTTTTTTCTATACAGATAATCAATAGTTTATTGTCAAGCAAGTGTTGCACAGTCGCCAACTGCACTGCTTCAGGCAGGCATTGCTTGATCCCAGTAGCGAAAACAGTGCTGCGATAATCAGAAAACTGGCGTGTTATCCTGGAGCTTTCCTTCTCCTAGAATAGTTGACCTACCAAGGCTTGAGAGTCCAGTTTACCCTACTATTCGATTCATAGCTAGAGAAAGGGAGAGGGATTGGTTTATACTACCGCGATCTTATATTACCGCTACTTTGTTTACATTAGAACGACACAAACACAAATACACCGTCGATAGAAAACTGACACTCCTCGAAATACATCTCGATCTTGCGTGCTAAAAATAGCAACGACTTTTTTTTCAATTAACAAAGGAAAAACACAAATTAATTAAACAAAACTTATAGTTTATTATTTGCGACGGAAAATAAATAAATACAGGCAATAAACACAACAGACATTTTTGTCTGTAAGAAATCCGGCCAAAAATCATAGTCATTCGTTTGTTTAGAGAGGCCATCGCCTGTAACATGAATAACTTTCTAAGAAGTCAGCCTCTAAACTTCTAAGCTTGGCCGGGAGCTAGGAGCCTCCTATCTGACTAGATGCACTTATCAAGACGGCGAGCTGAATAGCCATAGGAACCAAGAAGAGCAGCAGTACAGAAACAGTCCTTTTCAGAGCTAACTACCACAAACTAATAATGCGATTCAAACAGCCCTTTTCAGTGTTAATTTTCAACAAACTGCCTGAATGCGATACACACACAACTCTACTGCTGCCTGCCTCCTTGGACTTCTACTCAGAGCCTGCTTCCAGCAACTGCACAAGCTTCAGCTCACTTTCAACGACTCTATCTCACTCCTGTAGCGCGTCCAGCCACGAGCTCCAGTGTCCATTGCCGCCCTGCTACCCGTTTCCAGTATCTACTGACGTCCAGCTACCATCTCTGGTGCTCACTGACGTCGGACTACCTATTCCAATGCCCACTGACGTCCAGCTGCCAGTTTACAGTGCTTACTGACGCCCTTCTATCTGTTCTAATGTCCACTGACGTCCAGCTACCTGTTCCAGTGCTCACTGATATCAATCTATCTGATGCCCAGCTACTTGTTTCCAGTACTAATGACGCCCAGCTACTGGTCTAGTGTTCACTAACGTCCAGCTACTCGTTCCAATGCCCAGTGACGTCCAACTACTTGTTCCAGTGCCCACTGATGTCCGACTACCCGTTCCAATGCACACCGACGTCCGGTTACCTGCTCCAGTATTCACTGATGACTAACTACCAGTCTCGGCGCGCGTCGACGTCCAGCTACCAGTTCCCAACATCAGATCCCATCTACGTGACTGGACTAACCCGAGGCACGTCAACCAGCCTTGTGGACGTACGAATTTCAAACCCGCCAGATGCCTCTGTTCTCCCCCCAACTCCACACTCTTCATTGCCATGCAATTTACCGTTTCTCTTGGTAAAAATAAAACACGATACCATCGTCTTTAACCAATCATCTATGTTTGCTATCTCTCTTTGCTATTGCTGTCACTTTCCTTGTCTTGTCCTTGACTTTATGGTCGAGTGGCACCTTCCACCTTTTATGACCCTCTGCAGCAATACCTTTTGGCAAGAGTATTAGAGAAAGTTAATTTACAGCGTCTTTTACGTACTCAAAAGCACCTGTTATTCTCAAACCGCTCACCCGTCTAAGTACTGACCAAGATCATTGTTGCTTAACTACAGTGACTCGACAAGTACCGGTGTCTCAACGTAATAGTATTACTGCAAATAGTTATAGTATTTTCCCACCATATTAGTAAGATTGTGATTAAACGTTCGTATATGGTCGTGCATCACGTAAGTGCCTATATGTGTGTGCGTGTGTGCGCGTTAGGGTACGTGTGTATGTGTATGTGTATGTGTATGTGTATACATTCGTATGTATGCATGAATGTGTTTGGTGATGGATATACGATACGAATTTGCTAAAAAAAATAATAATAATTACAATGAAGAAAAATGCAACGAATAAAAGCAAGCAAGAAAGAAAAAAAAGAAAAAAGAAAGATGCAATAAAAAAAAAAAAGAAAGAACAAAATAAATGGCGGTCAAATCAACGAAAATATATTTAAGATACGTCCATTCAACTGATGCGCTGAGCGATAAAAATGTGACCGACGGACAAGCCTATAGATGCGTCGATGCATCTAAAAATGATATTGCTAACTTAAGCATGATAGTCGAGAATTCTATTGCATGGCAAACCGTCGAGAATGCTATTGCAAACTTAAGCACGGCAGACCACTTAGAATGCTATTTTAAACTTAAGCCTAACAGACAGGAAACTATATCAAACTTAAGCATGACAAACCGTCGAGAATGCTATTCCAAACTTAAGCATGAAAAAGCATCAAGAATATTATTGCAAACTTAAGCATGAACGTCGAAAATGCTATTAATAGCATGACTGTTGAGAATGCTATTGCAAACTTAAGCATGATCTTCGAGAATCTTATTGCAAACTTAAGCATATCGTCGAGAATATTATTGCAAGCTTAAATATGACCGTCTAGAATGCTAATGCAAACTTAAGCATGACCGTCGAGAATGCTATTGCAAACTAAAGGATTATCTAGAATACTATTGCAAATTTAAGCATGACTATCTAGGATGCTATTGCAAACTTAAGCATAACTGTCTAGAATGTTATTGAAAACGTAAGCATGACCGTCTAGGATGCTATTTCAAACTTAAGCATGATCGTCGAGAATGCTATTGCAAACTTAAGCATGACCATCTAGAAGGCTATTGCAAACTTAAGCATGACTGTCTAGAATGCTATTGCAGACTTAAGCATGACTGTCTAGAATGTTATTGCAAACTTAAGCTTAACCGTCTAAAATGTTATTGCAAACTTAAGCATGGCAGACCACTGAGAATGCTATTTCAAATTTAATCATGGAAGACCACTGACTGAGAATGCTATTTCAAACTTAAGCACGACAGACAAATGCGTGTGACAGACCGACCGACGACACTTAAACTGAACCAAAAAAACTAAGAAAGGATAGAAGGAAGGGGAGATATCTGCTGTTGCCGTCTGAGCATGCGCGGCTCACATCCTCGCCAGCTTCTTCTGAGCTGCCGAAGAATTACTTTCTAAATAAGGGAAAGTTGCTCTGATCCGACTGGAAACGCCGGAGTCGTCGACTTCCAAATATGGTAGTACTTTGCTATAGCCGGCACGAGCATATCCACATAGAAGGCAATGGGCGTGACTTGTTGAGAATGCAGCTCTCTCTGTGTTCGGAGTTCCAGTCAGCAACAGGCAAACAAGAAAACAAGGGGAGTCAGAGACACGCAAGGGGAAACAACTCCGAAGGAGAGGAGAAGGAGAAGGGGAAAGACTCCCGTGATAGAGTAGTACAAACACGTGTTTTGCAGCATGCTGGGGTAGGGAAGGGGGGCATACGAGCCCGTCCAGACACACGTGGACCTGTTGCTTGGGGAAGACGTGTATGGGCCGCCACTGTCTCTTCTCAGCCACTATGACCGTAATGGCTTGTGTCATAATAGTTTTTTTTTTTTTTTTTGTTATTTATTTTATTTTTTTACTGAAATAAATAAAATATCCGTAATAGTTGTGAAACGTTGCCCGGGAATCTTTCTATTTTTACTTTCGTTCGCTTAATTTAAAAAATAAATTTAACTTCTAAAACTTTTAATTTTTTAATGCGTGAAGATTTGCTAAGAATTTCGACGATTATAAAAAGTCATTTTTGGTGTTTAAATTCTTAACAATTTCTTTTTATTCTTCCAAATTTAGAAGAGTTTAAGAAGTAGTTCATTCTTTTTTTTTTTTTTTTTTTTTTTTTGAACAATTATTCTGCCTTCATTGTGAAGAACCCGAAATGAATTCTGATGGATTTCAATGTTCAATTTCATAATTTTTTAATATGATTTTAAACTTTTCATTTTAGTTTAGTCACCCCCCACTTTTTTTTGCATTGCTAATTTAGAAAATATTTGATTAATTGTAAATAAAAAAATATATAATGTCTGTGGAACGTTTATACGGAAAACACACACACACACACACACACACGAGAAATAATCGGCCAATTTTATTAATATGCAGATGATTGGAACTATATTTGATGGGGGCAAAAATTATCAAAATTTTATTCTCTCGCTTTTTAAATCGATTTTTATATCTAAACACTAATGGTACTACTATACAACAACACCGATCGAAATTGATTTAGAGCTTTTAAAAAGAGAAACTTATCAACGCAGCATCGGCAGCAACAGAAACAGCAGCAGCAGCAGCTGTAGTAGTAGTAGTAGTAGTAGTACAGCTCTAAACGTGGGGAAAATCCATTTCCACAGAAAAAGGGGGCACTTGCGGATTGGAGCAAAAAATTTTTTTTTTAATTCTTAGTCTATAAGGATTTCTCCTTCTCAGACCGATACCAGAATAGGATGAAATTCAGTACCAGAACAGATGCTACACTTTGCATTATTTATTTACAAAAAAAAATTTCAATTACATTTGAAATAAATTAAGCCATCAAAAATGTAGGGAAAATGGACGTCGTTGGTCATACTTAGTCTAAAGTGATAAAAATGTCAATTCTACCCTTAACTAGAATCATCTCAGTCACCATAATACTGCATTTACACAATTAGAGATGAGCCAAATTTGTACGATTTTTTTTTTTTTTTTTTAATAAATATATTTATATCCAAGGATTTCATTAGTATAAGACAAGGGAACAGTTTGGTTAGTAAAACCGCCTCAACTCTTTCTTAATAATAGACTACCTATTGTTTACCGTTATGTTCAAGAGAGTGGAATCTATGCTTTGCAGCTAGAAAAAACGTGCCATTAAATGCCTAAATACAATATAATCGCTGAGAGTTTTACTAAAAATGTACGACCAAAATTATACCCGATCAATGTACGATTGTACGACTGACTGCTCCTTTTGTTTGCCACATAGAAACAACGTGTAAAGTTGCTCGAATTATATATATATATATATATATATATATATATATATATATATATATATATATATATATATATATATATACTTGCACTTCAGCCCGGCGTTGCCCGGGTGTTTGGAGGTGTATGTTGAGCAAACAAAAAAAAACGGTCACATTTTTAACTTTGACCCCTATTATGACCCCTTAACATTTATTGTCTTGGGCTCAAATCAAGTTATTAAGTTAGATCCATGTCCAAAAAATCTATATCTAAAATTTCAAGTCTTTATACCCAAAATTGTCGGAGGAGTTTGGTAGAGTTCTCAAAGGTCAAGTCATTGAACTTTGACCCCTTAACAGCCAAATTTTGGGGCGAAAACTGATCACAAAGATTTTCCCAAATCTCAATACCCTGCATATCAAATTTCGAGTCTGTAGACTTTAAATTGACAATAAATACACGCGCGCGCGTTCACTTTTATAGATATACTAGCATGGGTGCTCGGCGTTGCCCGGATGTTTGGAGGTGTATGCTGATTAAAAAAAAAAAACGGTCAATTTTTTTAATTTTGACCTCTATTATAACCCCTTAACATTTATTGTTTTGGGTTCAAATCAAGTTATTAAGTTAGAGCCATGTCCAAGGAACCTATATCTAAAATTTCAAGTGTTTAGATCCAAAATTGTCGGAGGAGTTTGGTAGAGTTTTGAAACGTCAAATCATTTAACTTTGACCCTTTAACAGCCAAATTTCTGTCCGAAAACCGATCACAAAGATTTTCCCAAATCTCAGTACCCTGTATATCAAATTTCGAGTCTGTAAACTTAAACTGGACAAAGTTATTGCGTAGGGAAATGTACACAGACAGACAGACAGACACACACACACACATTCACTTATATATATATATATATATATATATATATATATATATATATATATATATGGTAAAACTGGTAATTAGTAAAAACTTGAAGAGAGTGCTCAATACTATTGCAGAGCAAAATATGTGTTTTATTTTTTATTACCGTTTTATCTGTATGGCTACATATGTTTCCACTGTTGGGCCATGTTTACGATCCAACAGCTTGCGAGGCTTGACGAGGCTGTTGGATCGTAAACATGGCCCAACATCGGAAACATATGTAGCCAAACATATATATATATATATATATATATATATATATATATATATATATATATATATATATATATATATATATATATATATATATATATTTGAATAATTCTTGGTAAAATTATTTATTACAAGAAATGGAAGATCATAACAATTAAACGACAGTCACTCGGAACAAAAAGGAGGTAAACGTGACACACAAAATAACACACACGCTAACGTATTAATATATAGAGGAATAAATGATATTGGTACTCAAAACAAAACAAAAAACTCAACACAATTAAAACCCATCGTTATTAAATTCGAAATTTATTCCCTGGTGAACTCATACCAACTATCATCTTTTTGCGCATCTTTAAAACACACTCAGAATCCAGAGGAGCAACATTGAGAGCAAGTAAAGCTTAATTTTAAATAATAATAATAATGATAATAATAATAATAATAATAATAATAATGATGATAATGATAATAATGGTAATAATAATGATACTAATGATAATAATAATAATGATAATAATGATTATAATAATAATAATAATATTAATAATAATAATACTTCTGATATCGTTTATCAACATTTCCCTAGAAAGGGATGGGATTAATTTCGAGAGGACTTCCCGTAATCCCGGCTCCAAACCAGGAGCTTCACAGATCAAGGGTTTTCCTAGGGATGTTGGCGGTACCTACAATAGCAGAAGTCTGAAGGTCGCCTAAAATATCGGGGATTTGTAATTTTTTCAATAGTCTTTCGAGACGACT